>NW_026068377.1:86871-107509 GCF_014885135.2 Alexandromys fortis | reverse complement strand
TCCTCCCAATCCAAGAGCAAGGGAGATCCTTCCATTTTCTGGTATCCTCTTCAATTTCTTTCTTCAATGCTTTAAAGTTCTTGTCAAGTAGATCTTTCACTTCCTTGGTTAGAGTTACCCCAAGATATTTTATGCTGTTTGTGTCTATTGTGAAAGGTGAAGCTTCTCTGATTTGCCTCTCTGCTTCCATATCCTTTGTGTATAGGAGGGCGACTGATTTTTTGGAGTTGATCTTGTATCCTGCCACATTACTAAAGGTGTTTATCAGCTGTAGGAGTTCTTTGGTGGAGTTTTGGGGGTCACTTATGTACACTATCATATCATCTGCAAATAATGGAAGTTTAATTTCTTCCTTTCCAATTCTAATCCCCTTGATCCCCTTATGTTGTCTTATTGCTATTGCTAGAACTTCAATATTTTGAAGAGGTATGGTGAGAGTGGACAGCCTTGTCGTGTTCCTGAGTTTAGGAATTAGGTAATAGGAGTATAGGTATTAGGTCCCCTTGGAAGTTCTGGTAGAATTCCACATTGAAACCATCTGGTCCTGGGCTCTTTTTGGTAGGGAGGTTTTTTATAACATCTTCTAATTCTTCCCGACTAACAGGTCTATTTAGATTGTCCACCTGGTCCTGGTTTATCTTTGGAATATGGGATGGCTTTGAGTTTCTCTCTGTTTAATATGATGTTAGTTGTCAGCTTGCTGTATATAGCTTTTATTATATTTAGGTATGACCTTTGTATCCCTAGTCTCTCCAAGACTTTTAACATGAAGGGATGTTGAATTTTGTCAAATGCTTTTTCAGCATTTAATGAAATGATCATATGGTTTTTTTTCTTTCAGCTTATTTATATGATGGATTACATTGATAGATTTTCGTATGTTGAACCAGCCCTGCATCTCTGGGATGAAGCCTACTTGTTCATAATGGATAATTTTTTTAATGTGTTCTTGGATTCTGTTTGCCAGTATTTTGTTGAGGATTTTTGCGTCTATGTTCATGAGTGAGATTGGCCTATAATTCTCTTTCCTGGTAGAGTCTTTGTGTGGTTTTGGTATCAGAGTAACTATAGTTTCATAAAAGGAATTTGGTAATGACTCTTCTGTTTCTATATTGTGAAATACCTTAAGGAGTATAGGTATTAGGTCTCCTTGGAAGTTCTGGTAGAATTCCGCATTGAAACCATCTGGTCCTGGGCTCTTTTTGGTAGGGAGGTTTTTTTATAACATCTTCTAATTCTTCCTGACTAAGAGGTCTATTTAGATTGTCCAACTGGTCCTGGTTTATCTTTGGTATATGGTATTTATCTAAAAAAAGTGTCCATTTCTTTTACATTTTCTACTTTTGTGGCTTACAGGCTTTTGTGGTAAGATCTAATGATTCTCTGAATTTCCTCTGTGTCTGTGGTTATGTCCCCCTTTTCATTTCTGATCTTATTTATTTGCTTTTTCTCTCTCTGTTTTTTTATTAGTTTGGATAGGGGTTTTTCTATCTTGTTGATTTTCTCCAGGAACCAGCTTTTTGTTTCATTGATTCTTTGGATTGTTTTCTGTGTTTCTATTTTGTTGATTTCAGCCCTCAGTTTGATTATTTCCCATCTTCTACTCCTCCTAGGTGAGTCTGCTTCTTTTTTTCTAGAGCTTTCAGGTGGGCTGTTAAGTCTCCAATGTGTGCTTTCTCTGTTTTTTTTAAGTGGGCACTTAGTGCTATGAACTTTCCTCTCAGGACTGCTTTCATAGTGTCCCATAAGTTTGAGTATGTTGTTTCTTTATTTTCATTGAATTCAAGGAAGACTTTTATTTCTTTCTTTATTTCTTCCTTAATCCAGGTATGGTTCAGTAGTTGACTGTTCAGTTTCCATGAGTTTGTAGGCTTTCTGGGGGTAGCATTGTTGTTGAATTCTAACTTTAATCCGTGGTGATCTGATAAGACACAGGTGGTTACTATTTTTTTTTTTTTTGTTACTGTGGAAGTTTGCTTTGTTACCGAGTATGTGGTCAATTTTCGAGAAGGTTCCATGCGCTGCAGAGAAGAAGGTATATTCTTTCCTATTTGGGTGTAATATTCTATAGATGTCTGTTAAGTCCAATTGATCCATTACCTCATTTAATTCTCTAATCTTTCTGTTAGGTTTCTGTCTGATTGACCTGTCCATTGGTGAGAGAGGACTGTTGAAGTCTCCTACTATTAGTGTGTGCGGTTTGATGGCTGCCTTGAATTTTAGTAATGTTTCTTTTACGTACGTGGGTGCTTTTATATTAGGGGCATAGATATTCAAAATTGAGACTTCCTCCTGTTGAATTGTTCCTGTTATGAATATAAAATATCCCTCACCATCTCTTCTGATTGATTTAAGTTTGAAGTCAATTTTGTTAGAAATTAGTATGGCCACACCTGCTTGTTTCTTAGGTCCATTTGCTTGATAAGCCTTTTCCCAGCCCTTTACTCTGAGTAGGTGCCTGTCTTTGTGTTTGAGTTGTGTTTCTTGTAAACAGCAGAATGTTGGATCCTGTTTTCGTATCCAATCTCTTAGCCTGTGCCTTTTCATAGGTGAGTTGAGCCCATTGACATTAAGTGATATTAATGACCAGTGGTTGTTAACTCTGGTCACTTTTTTTAGTAGTAGAGTTTGTGTGCATCCCTTCTTTGAGTTGTGCTGGTGAAGGGTTATTTCGGACTGGACTCTTTCATGGACACCACTTTTTGTTATCACTGACAACCTTGAAAGTCATATGGTGTAGAAGTTACTACTAGAAGAAGTCAAAACATCAGTCAGGCAGGATACTTATAGACCTAGATAAATGCATAATGTGAACAAAAAGCATATGCCACTGAGATTTCATGACTAATTTACTATTTTCTTATTCTTAAATAATTGCCTTTAAGAAATAAGGAAAATAGTTTCCTTTCATGCCCTGCACTCAGTAGCTTTCCTACAGTTTTAGAATGGAAGAAAAGAAAACAGTAATATTTCTTTTGGAAGATGGAAGTATAAATAGATACAATAATTTTAAAAAACCATTATGAGACTATCTAGCAAAACTGGTTATATGCATGAAGGTGAAATTAACAATTTGTCTAATTCTAAGCATATATTCAGGAATGAACACCCAAATTTACTGATGTAAAAATCTAAGAATATTCACAGAAGAATTTTCTTATAGTCTAAATTTAGAATGTAATATGAGTGTCATTATGCAATATAAAATACAATGTAATATTTTAGATATTGGAATCAGTGAATAAAAACTTAAATTAATAATCTGAACACATATCACAACAATATTTATGCAAAGAAATGAGAAATATACATACAGCCGGGCAGTGGTGGCACACGACTTTAATCCCAGCACTCGGGAGGCAGAGGCAGGTGGATCTCTGTGAGTTTGAGCCCAGCCTGGTCTAGAAGAGCTAGTTCCAGGACAAGATCCAAGAAAAGCTATGGAGAAACCCGGTCTTTAACCCCCCACACACACTCAAAAAAGAAATATACATACATCTTTTTATCTTGAAAAAAATCATGGAAAATTGTGTATTGTCTGGTATATATTTAAAATCAAATAAAACTATCATTTTAGGACTTCACCACAGGAAAAATGTAAATTAAAAAAAATAATTATAGGAAAGTACAAGATTGTGTTTATTTCTGCAAGAACTGAGAAGGTAGATATAACTACCATTTAAAGTATTGATGATATTTTTGGGATAAACAGTAATCACATCACTTTTAAATTTATAGCTATTTGTTGTACTACACACACACACACACACACACACACACACACACACAATTTCCATACTTCTTTGACCTAATGAACCAGAATTAGAGAGACATAAATACACAGGAAAAGTGTGCTCCATGAAAGTTGGCTTTTTTTTTTCAAGAACTCATTGTAAGAAGAAATGGCAGAAAGGCACAGAAGTAGGTATTTAAACAGAATAAAGGAAAATAGAATGCCCAGCAGCCCTATAAAATGATTGAGCCAGTGTCTATTTAGCAGAATTTCAAAATTAGTCATGCCATATACAAAAGGTATAAAAAGCAAACTACTTTCCTTTTCCCCTGTGTTAGTTAGTCTATTGTCTTTCCTAGGTGTTCTACTCTTTGTCTATGCAAGGTACTAAAGCCTGTTATTCCCTAGGTGACTGACAACACCCTTATTACACTACAGTATATTTCAAAATTTATAAAATACACATTTATGGGATAGAGATATGATTCAGTAGGTAAAAGTGGTTTCCACACAAGCGTGAGATCCTGAGTTTCATCCCTAGAGATCACATAAAAAAAGAGCCAGATTCAATTGGGCAGTGGTGGTGCATGCCTTTAATCCCAGCTCTGGGAGGCAGGGACAAGTGGATCACTGTGATTTTGAGGCCAGTCTCATCTACAGAGTAAGTTCCAGGACAATCAAGGCTTTTATACAGAGAAACCCTGTATCAAAAAAAAAAAAAAAAAAAAAAAAGAAAGAAAGAAAGAAAAAGAAAGAAAGGAAAATACAAAACTATGTGTCAATAATTTGAAACATGAGAACAAGCTCCCTACATTTATTTTTTTAACCTAAAAAAAATTGCCACCAATTTTATATGAATACATGCTATATGTACAATTAAAAATTCATCCAGTGCAATGCAACCATTAATGTGGAAAATTAATTTAATTATACTACATTTTAGGCCAATGAAATGATATGATAGAACTGAATCAGTTAGAGAGAGAAATATAATTCAGACTTCTTCTATAAAAAAAATCACAAAATAAGCCATATAATAACTGCAGTTTTTCATTTAGAATTATTACCATTTACATGTATAAAAATTATTTTACAGTGTCGTTTTATACTCCTTGATAATTTCCACTGCCGTAATATCTTTTACTTCCAATTAGAGTATGTTATAAAAAACTCCCACAAGCAAAATTTAATAATCTTTCTGTGCATAATGATAACTGCTATTTTTATTTTTTATGTCCTTCTATTATAAGGGATGACACCCCTAACAAATTTCTGATCAGTTTCACTTTCACTGTTTTTTAAATGTCAATATATCTTTAAGTGAGTTGATTTTAATACTGCTTCAATATCAAAGTAATTTGATTACCCAACTTTAGAAACAGTAATATATTTTCTAAAGAAGATAGCTAAATTTAACAAATGTAATTTTGTAGGTATCCATAGTGGTATGATCATAAAGTTATAAACAGAAAATCATTTTGATTGTAGGGATAAAACATAGAGCGTGGATACAGTTTGTTGGTTACACTAGACCTAACAGGATAGCAAATACAGAAAATGTTACCAGAATATGTTTCTGTACTACATCAATTTGAGACAATGTTTTGTTCTTAGATTTTACTTTATTTCTTTCTGAAGTTGATATAGCAGGGTATCTAATAGTATAAAAACTCTCTGATGAAGCATATCTAGGCCACAAGCCAGCTTTTAAATATTACATTTGAAATAGTGTCACCTGTCTTGGGATATCATCCCTGGAGCAGATTACAAAGGCAAGATATTGGCAATATTAGCTTTATGGGAAGGTAGGACTGCTGTGACATTCTCATCATGCCAAAAAATCTGATGATATTTCATTTCCAACTTAAAACTATATTGGCATTAAACACAGACCAGATCATTGCCATCATGATGTCAATATTTGCTAACAAATTACATGTAGTTCTAAAAGGTTTTATATGCATTTAATAATATCAATTTCCTGGCTTCCTTGTGGTATTATTATTTCTTTAATGATTTTTTTTAATTTAGTGAAACACAAACAGAAAAAATATACTATATTCCTATCTTAGGAGTAACTTTATGACAACAAAAAAAGGATAAATACACTACCTATATAATAGAGCGCATAAACACACATTTATCATTGTCTTTAAGACATAAGGAATTTTACTAAGCATTTTATTTATAAATTTCATTTGTCTATGTGGAGAAAACAATATAGGATCAGGAATAAATGGCTTAGAAAACATATTAATAGTATTGTTTAGAAAAAACACTAACATACAAAATTTAAACTAAGATAATCACAATAATTCATCTTTTATTTATTTGAGGAAAATATTTTCCTTTCTTTGACTCTCTATGCATAAATATACTAATAAGAGTAATTTACTTCAACTCATATTTAAAAACAAAATTAATTACTAATTATAGCTTTTATCCCATCTCAAATGCCTAATGTTCCTGAGCCAATAGTTGTTCACTATTTTTTTAAACATGAGAACGACTGTTTTTCTACTCCTAGTTCAACTTTCATTCATTTAAAAAATTATGTGGCATTCTGAAACTTCTTCCATAATTATAATCAATGTTCATTTACAATTTTCTATTTTTTTTTCATAAAGAACCAGAGACACACTTTTTTCTGTGTCTTTTTTAAAGATAATCATCATGTTATTCTGACATCTCTGACATTATTAAATAAAGATAAATTTTTATATTCTTGCTTAACTGTTAAGATTTCATCAATTACAATAAATTTTAGACAAGCACAAATAGTTTAGTTGTTTCAGTAATGATTTTTTTTCCTGCATCATGACACCAAAATCATAGACAGCATATTTTTTTTATTCTTTCTTGTTACAATATACCTGAACTACCCATTAGTTGATGAGTATTATTCAGCTACTGTATCTTTCTAATAAATTTTAAATTTCTTATTATCTTAGCTTTTTGGTATCTCATGACAGTTATTAGTATGTGATGAGTTGAGGATTCTGTTAAATTTTGTGAATGATACTGTTTATCTAGGAAGAATAAAAAGAGAAATTCATGAGAAGCAATAGCTAAAAAAAAGGAAAGTGGGAAAAAATAGGAAGGAAATGAGTAAGTAGCAAAAAAACTAAAACAATCTTATTCAAACTTCAACAGAAAATGTAACATTCATCTAACCTATGCACATGCAGAGATAAAAAGTTAGTCATATTGTAAACATTATCAGCACAGTTAGTCATGTATCTTTTTACAAAAGAATTATTCACTTTTGTTTTATGTGCACGGATCATTTTCCCAAGTATACGTCTGTATACCATGTCTATGCCTGGTGCTTTCAGAGGCCAGAAGATGGTCCCGAGTTTTATAAAACTAGGTTAACAAATAATCATGAGATGCTATGTGGTTTCTAGAAATAAAACTCCAATCCTCTGGAAGAGATGCCACTGTTCTTATCCTCTGAGCCATCTCTCTAGCCCCTATAGTCACATATGTTATACAATCCTTGAACAGTAACTTTATGAAAACTTATATCTAAACTTTAATATTATTATGTACTAATGGATATTTTTCTCAAAATATAAACCATTTTAACACTGAAAGAAATTTCTTTATTGCTACCCATTGATTCCTAATCCATTTAGATAACCAATATTTTGATTTTGTATCATTTTCTCCTTTCTTTTACTTAATGTATAAAACATTACCCTATACAATCATCAATATCAAGTTTGTATTATTTACCATTGATGCCTTAGAGACTTCTACATTTTCTTTTTCTGTTGACTTTATTCAACAGTATAAAGATACAACAATTTGTTTACCTTTTCTTTTAATCATTGGGTTAATTCAATTAGGAGTTCTGCTTTAAAAGCTAGCTTATTATGAACATTTATATAATATATTTTCTTTTCCATTAGGTAAATATTAACAAAGGTAATATTAATGTGGATAAGTGTGACAGATATGAACTCAAGTTTCAATAAATAACTAAATTTATTTTTAGAAAAATTGTATGTAGACAGAAGTTTCTGTTTCTCCTGGTCCCACAGTTGTCCAGTTCTAAAAAAAGACACAGATGCTTATATTAATTATAAACTGTTGCACATATTAGCTCAGGCTTATTATTCACTATCTCTTAATAACTTAAAATAGCCAATAATTCTTGTCAATGTTTAACAGCTTGGCTTGGTAATTTTTATCTCCAAGGCATTCTTGTCTTTCTTCCTCTGCATTTAGCTAGTAACTATATGCCTCTCTCTTTCCTCTTCCCAAAATACTCTTAGTTTCTTTTCCCTGCCTATACTCCCTGCCTTGATATTGGCCAATCAGTGTTTCATTAAACAGATACAAGTGACAAGTCTTTACAGTGTACAATAGTATTATCGCACAGTATTTCTCACTATTTTTTTCAGAACATAAACTCTGAATATTCTCTTTTGTTTAAATTTTTTTCTGACCATTATCCATAGCAACTTGTAACCAACACTCAAAATAATGACAAACATCCATGATCCATTTTGGGAATATGGCATATTTTTCTAGGTTACTTCCTACTGAATGGGAATGCTGATAATCTTAATGGGGAACCCCCAAAATTTAAGACTATGGTTAAGTCCTGACAGGAGTTTTCTGTGAGGCTGGATCATCCCAAGCAGAAATCCTTGAAACTGTTCTGGATGCAGAACTCAGAAGAAACTACAAAAGTCGTGCTCTGAATTGTTGGATTATCTCGGGTATCCATTCCCATTGAAGATTTTTCAGGGTTTCTTCCTCGATCAAACCTTATTTTTCTTAATGTAGAATAAATCCTCCTCTCATTTTCTGTAGAAACAAAAGCAAAGCTTATACTTCAAAGTACCATGTTTTGTGACTTAAATTTGGAAGTAATTTTCAAAATATATAGGTTGGATTAATCCAAAAACATTTATAACCAAGGTCATTTAGCAGCTCTTTCTCTTTCATCAGCAGTCAAAAAATTCACAGACAACGTAATAATATATAGTAACCAGACGTTCTTTGTATTTTCCATCTTTATATAGCTTTTTTTTACTCCATTTCTTTTATTTTTACTTAATTTTGATTTTGAGACAAGGTTTCTCTGTGTATCTTCAGCTGTCCTTAAACTCACTCTGTATACCACACTGGTTTCAACCACGTAGAGATCAACCTGTCTTTGCCTCACAAGTGCTGGGATTAAAGATATGTTCCACCATCCCCAACTACTCTATTTTTAAAGTATATTCTCTATCCTTTTTCTCACATAACTACACATAATTTTTAAAACACTGTAAAACATTTAGAGGTGTTTTTCACCTGAATCTGTCTTACTGTATATCTCTATTTTTTCTGACCATGTGAGTCTTTAATATGCTAAGTGATATGGCTGGGGTTTTAGTTGTGGCTTCAGTAGTTGGCTACATTCAATTACTTAGCTTTTTTAGAGTATAGCTTCAAGGTCAAGATACTGGTAGAAGCCAGATTTATTGGCACATCTCTGGATTTTCTAGGCCCGTGTCTCTACTATGAAACCTGATGCCAGCTGCTCATGAATACAATTTAAATGTATGGTGACAGAGTCTCTTAAATAATTTGTGAAGATTTTTTTCCACTAATTCTGAATCAAGAAGCCTCTCTTAATGGAGCCACACCTCTGCGCACTACCAGAAAACAGAGCCTACAACAGGAGAAAAGACAGTTACCAAGAAGTTACATTTAACTTTACTGGTGCCTCTCTAGAATCCCCTTTTTAAACCTTTCTCAGGCTTTACGTGGAAATTCTTGCAAAAGCATTGGGCCATTTGTAGAGAGAAATTTCTGTCATGCCTGAACAGAGCTGTTTTGTCCCAAAGAAATACACAGAGGTGTATATTGATTATAAACTGTTTGTGTTATTAGTTAAAACTTATTATTAACTAACTCTTACAGCTTAAATTAACCCATAATTATTGTCTATGTTTAACAATGTGGCTTGGTACTTTTTATCAGTGAGGCATTATCATCTTACTTTCTCTCTGTCTGGCTGGTGACTACATTTCTTTGTCTTTCCTCTTAGTCTTTTTTGCCCCACCTGTACTTACTGCCCAGCTACTGGCCAACAGCATTTTATTAAGCTAAAGTTAGTGACAAATTTTAAAGTGAACAAGGACATTGTCCCACAGCAATTACATAATTTACCATTATCACCAACATTTGAAGTTTTATTTCTTTTGGAAATATATCAATATTTTAAAGGGTCAGATTTTAGCCTGTGGTATAGCTTAATATAAGCTGTTTTCACTACTGAAGTGCTTTCAAGTTTCTACAATAGTTTTCATTCCCTATTTCCATGCTAATATTATTTGGTATTTGCATATTTTTATGTGTAAACATCATTTAGTTTTTTTTATACTATAGTATGAATTGGCTTGTTGGCTATCCAATTGTTTAGTGATCAAATCTCTTAATGTATTCCAGATACAATCTTCTGTTATACAGACTTATATAGGCATCAATATGTATATATGCTCATACACAAATATATATGATAATGATTTTTATTATATGTCTTTTGGTTTTTAATGAAAATTGTCAGTTGAAGTGTGAAAATGTTACCTATGAAACCAAATTTATTCACTTAATTTTTCTATTACGGTATAAGATTTCTATTTGACATTATCTTCAATACCATAACTTATACAAGAAATTATCAAGTGTTGAAAATGATGTGAGACACTCCATTTTTCTTTATGGTAGTAGAATAACTTTGCTTGTACTATTAAAAGATAGATAACTGTAATAAAATAGGGTAAGAAAAAATTATATGCCTGAAAACAGTTTGGAAGTTGTAGAGAAAAGAGAAATTCCTAAAACATAACACAGTGAAGTGATCCTCAGAAACTGTCAATTCTTTTAAGAATGTGACACTAAAGACTATGTTCCATGTATCTGAGCCATACACTATTTCTGTCATAACTAGTGCTGTTATACAGTTTTCCTCTATAAAACACTCATGTACAAGACTTCTCCTAGTTATACTTTATTCCATTAAAATTTTTAAAAGCAAAAATGATTTTATTTTTCTTTAAGACTGAACACAATACATCTGAAAAGAGCAAAGGAAATGAGATTTCTATGAAAAAGAAGAAAACAGAATAATCAGAAAATGGACAGGAATGAAAAGAAACAGGAATACAAGTAAAGGATAAGCACAAAGTAAGAATAGAACAATGAAAGGGGTTTAGTTTAAAATAAATATCTCTTTTATGACCATTTGTAATTAGTGTTTTTAGTTTTTCCTACAAAAAATTAAATTTTAAGTTGAAAACCTAACCAAATATTAAAAAATTTAGTGTAAAATATAGTCACATTTTATTTGTATTTTAATAAATAAAACTCACCTGAGGATCAGAAAAGTGAAAAAGCCATATTGGTCAACCTTCTAGACCAGACAGCAATAATACACAGCTTTAATCCCAGTAGACAAACTCACTTGATAATGAAAGCAGGCAATAGTAGTGCACTCCTTTAATTGTAGAACTAGAGAAGATTATAAAATGGGAGGAGACAGCTCTCAGACACATTCTCATTCTGAGATTATTGGAAGCAGGATTGCCAAATACAATGTGTTAGTTTTTGTAATATTTTATTTTATTAAATATTATTATTGTCCCTTAGAACCCTGTTTATTTTTTAATTGGGGAATGAGAGTGGATTAATATTTTTAGGGAAGGGTATTACTATTTTACTGAGAGGAGTAGAAGGGAAAACATAATCAGAATATATTATATGAGCAAAAAAATTATTTTTCAACACAAGAAAAAAATAAATACCTTTTATTCAATTGGGACACATAGATTATTTTTTATGTGTAGTATTGTTGTCCTTGATATATGTCTCTGTAACATGTTTTCAGAACTAAGATCCAAACCTTGTTCCCAATAAAAGCAGGCAGTAGCTTTAACTGCTGTACCATCTCTACAGTGCCTTCACTTTATTTTGTCTTTTAAAATTTTTCAATGCATTTTATGTATTTTAAAGCATTTTTTGTTATGGTTTATGTAATTCGTGATTTTTTCTTATACTTCAAAACAAGTTTTATTGCAAATAACAATAAAAATTTAAAAGCAAAGTGCAGATCATTTATCACAAATAGTTTTCAATTTTTTTGGTAAATTCTTTGTTAATAAAAAACAAATTTGTAACTGTTGCCAGATATGGTGAATACATAGAAGGGAAAACTTTGTAATAATGCATTTTAATATTTAGATAAATTCATTGTAAATTAAGCTTATATAAATTTCTGAAAATACTATCTCAATTATTATAAATTGTTTATATAAATTAGCATGTAATCATAAAATAAATTCTAGGACCAGCCAATTTCAGTTATATTTTTTTCAAATTATCTGATTAAGAAATAGTGTTAACACGAGCTATTGATAGAAAGAAAAAAATTGAGCCAAACCTGTGAATTTGTTTTATAAGACAATTGACTTAAAATATTTCATGAGCATTACATTAAATAAATTAATGGACTGCTGGTGCAACTTATTGGAAACCTTAAAGAAGTAAGAAAAAATCAAATCTCAAATTTGAAAGACATTACAACAGATGTCAGTGAAAATCAAAACGTCATCATGGTTTACTTAGAAAACCAATATACTAATTAAAAACTGAAAATAAATATGTTATTTTGGCATTTATTACCTTCCAAAATTATTCAATACATTTGAACAATTTCAATATATATAGTAAGGAACTAGACTATAGGAGTAATAAAAATAAAACAACAAACAAAATTCATCAGTCAAAATTTACAAACCCAGATACACATAAAAATCTAGCACCAATGCTCTTTATGACATAACGTGTGAAGAAAATGAATGGTCCTTCAGTCATTATGAGACCAAAATTTACTAACAACAAAATCAGATAAGAAGAAAGGTAGGAAGGAAGGGAAGAAGGTAGGAACAAAAAAGAAGGAAAGAAGGAAGGAAGGAAGGAAGGAAGGAAGGAAGGAAGGAAGGAAGGAAGGAAGGAAGGAAGGAAGGAAGGAAGGAAGGAAGACATCATTCTATTGTATCTGTTAACAGTAAAAGTGAAACAGGGACCATACTATATGAATCAAGTATTTACTTTTAACCTGAAGTATGTAAAATAATGTGATACTTGGAATAAAGAGACTTATAGGCCACTTAAACAGAATAGACAACCCAAAAATTCATAGCCAACTTAAATTTTAGAAAGGAGTGAAGAAACCACATTGAGGAAAAGATAGTTCCGTTGATAACTTGTCTTATTTTTCATGAATTCTCTAAACAGAGAGGTTTATCCCATTCATTTTCATGTTTACCATGCTGTCAGCCATCCTGACTCATTTGGGGATATCTATCTATCTATCTATCTATCTATCTATCTATCTATCTATCTATCATCTATTTAAAATTTCCATGTCCTCCCATTTCCTTCCCACTCTCCCACTCCCCCCCCAGTCCTAAGAGAAATCAGGGTGCCCTGCCCTGTGGAAATCCATGGCCCTCCTCCCCTCCATCCAGGTCTAGGAATAGGAATGTGTGCATCCAAACAGACTAGGCTCCCAAAAAGGCAGTACAAGCAGTAGAATTGTTGTGCCCAAAAGGATGAAAAAGGAATTAAGGAAGCAAAAGTCTTTTGTGAATCAAAATTTGAGCATATAGTTAATGATTATCAGTAAATAGTTATGAAAAAGGAAGCCTTGACAGTGGTGACAGGATCACATGACAGTATCCGCACCTAAAATTGAGGTGAGTTCTGGTACTCAGCTGACTTGCTCCTTGATTCACTTTTTATTTAGCATTTAGTATTTGATAGTAGGATGGTGCCAGCTATATGCAGAATGTATCTTCCATTTTCAGTTAAATATTTCTGAAAACATTCTTACAGATATTCCAAGAGATCTATTTTTTCAGTTATTTTGAATACAGTCACATAGAAAATAATAGTAAGCATGGCTAATATCTTCTGATATATATCAGCTTAAAATGAGTAAGTTACTCCACATAATATGATATTTTTTGTCTTATCAATTTTAAGGAAAAGTTAATAATTTCATACTTCCTTATCATTCAATAACATTTTGAATTGCATATATAATTCTGTTATTATTTATCTGTGGATGGACATGTTGACTTACTTTCTTCTCTTTTTTATGAAGAGTTACAATAATTTCAGATAAGCAAGGATCCCTCTAATAGGATGTAGTATTTGAGGGAATATTTCTTATAGTGATATAGCTGGGTCATATGTCAATAAAAATAACTTAATTATGAGAATATAAGTATAAAATTCTAGAGGATGTTTTATTTCATGATATGCCATGTAAAGAGTTGTGTCCCTAAACAGTTTTCATGGTGCCTTTATACACTGAACCACCTTAACCGTCTTAATATTCTATTATTTCAAGTTAGTAGCAGTCTTAGCTTAACAAATCACTGATTCAATAAGTCCTAATCCTTATTAAGATATTTTCTATAAAACAATATCATAAACAATATCCTAGATTACCTTGGCTTTAGTCTTATAATATTCCATTAATTTAAAAACTAGCATATAAAGTTGAAGTGAGACTAAATACTTTTCCATGTATTAAGGGTGGTCAAGGAGTCTCAGTATGAGGAGCAGGGTACCAAGAGCCTCAAAAAAGAGTCAGAAATATCCCATTTTCCCACCATTAGCAATCCCACTGAAGGACAAAGCTATACAACTGTGAAATATATGCAGAGTGCCTAGGTCAACCTCATGCCGGCTTGCTAGTTTTTGGTTCAGTTTCTGTAAGCCTGTATGAGCTGAGGTTAGTTGTTTTTGTGAATTTTCTGGTGATAACCTTGATTCCTTTGGCTTCTACAATCTTTTCCCCTCTTCTGCAGGATTCTCTGAACTACTCTTAATGTTTGACTGTGAGACTTTATCTGTTTTCATTATTTGATGGATGAAAACTCTCTGGTGACAATTTAATCAAGGAACAAGTCTAGTCAGAGGAGATATACAGTACAGGATATGCATCCACTATTGTTAAGAGACTTAGCTGGAGTCATCCTTATAGATTCCTGGTAGATTTTTTTTTTTATTCTGTTTCTACATGACCCCCAAATACCTCTACTTCCTGTAGACATTTTTGGTTTTGTTTGTTTGTTTGTTTGTGAGACAGGGTTTCTCTGTAGCTTTGGAGCCTGTTCTGGAACTAGCTCTTGTAGAACAGGCTGACCTCAAACTCATAAAGATCCGCCCACCTCTGCCTTCAGAGTACTGGGATTAAAGGCATGTGCCACCACCGCCCAGCCTTCCTGTAGACATTTTTAATATTCTTCCCTCCCTCACCCCAAATTCTCAGAATACTAATGAGATGTCTGCTATTTCTCTTTCCCAGGAACATCTTGGGTGCCCACCCATGGACCCTCCTTGTTAACTAGTCTCTTTGCGTCTGCATATTACAGTATAGCTATTTTTATTTTAAAGCTAATATCTACTTATGAGTGACTGTATACCATGCTTTTCTTTGCAGTCTGCATTATCTTGCTCAAGATGATTTTTTTAATTCAATCCATTTATATTCAAATTTTCAGGTATCCTTAATTTTAACAGATGTGTAGTACTCCATTGTACAAATGTAACATATTTGATTTATTGATTGCTTGTTTGAGGAACATTTAGGCTGTTTCCAGGTTATAGCTATTACAAATTTGCTGCTATGAGCATAGCTCAGCAAGTATCCTGGTGGTGTGGTTGATCATCCTTTGATTACTAGATTTTTCTTTGGGTTGCCAGCTCACAAAAGTGATGGAGAATTATTTTTAATTATGAAAGTTTTAATAATAAAACTTTGATTATTATTAAAATCAAATATTTTAAAATCAAATATTATTAAAATCTGATAGCTTATGGTTTGTTTCTAACTAGCTTCTGCAACTTAAATTGACTCATACCTTTTATTCTACACTCTTTTACACGACTTGGTTACATTTACTTTATAATGACCATCCTGATTCCTCCCTGTCTGCCTGATGACTCTTTCTGTCTTATTCCCCAGGCTCTCTCTCTCTCCGCAGAAGACCCACTTAAACTCACTTCCTGTTAGAAATTGACTGTTAAGTTCTTCATTAAACCAATCAGAAGGTTCTTTGTCAGAGACATATCTTCTCAGTGTACAAAAAGTTTCTCCACAGCATTTCCCATTTTTATAAACAAAAATGAAAGGTTTTAACTCTAAAATAATAAAACTATAAAAAATAAGAATAATTATAAGGTAAGAATTATATTTATAATGTCTAGTCCATTTGTATTTGACATATTTAGAGAAAGCAGTCTCTTATTCTATATTAATGAGTCCAAAACTTTGTACCTAATTTTCCTTTTGTCATAATTAAGGAAAATGATAGGTATAATTATCTAGTCTTCCAATAATATCTTTTTGAACAAGAAGTGCAATACAAGTCACTTCAAAAAGTAAAGGAAATGACACAAAGATTTGGATGCCTGACAGTCACCCAAAGTGTCTCTGCCACATCAGGGCTTCCATCTATGATAATTCTGTTTTTGTCCTTCAAAAGGTGATCTTTGAATATAACTCCTTTTTTTAGCTTTTTTCATTAACATGACCAATAACAACATTGAAACAACTTCCTAAATGATGATAAACATCTAAATCCCATTGAAAGACCAAAAGCCACCCACCTAAACTCTTGAGAATATGGTGCCATGTTCTCAAGACTGCTTCTAGTTTGTGTGGTATCCTGGCATCATTAGGGTACCCTAGGAAAATTGGAATAGTGGTCAAGTCCTGGGAGAGTTACCTGTGTTTATCTGAAGTCCTGGCTACAGTAATTAGAGAAACTGAACAATCTCAGTAAGCAGCATTGAAGCTATTCTGGATACAGAACTCTGAGGAAATTATAACAAAGGCAGGCTGAAAAGCTGGATCATGTGGGCCACATATTTTCATTGGTGTATTGTCCCCATGTTCTGACTTGTGTATGGCATATATTCCATACTTGTACTCATGTAGGAATGTATGCTACCTTTGAAAATATATGTACTTTCAGAGCAATACATGATGATATCTACTCAAGAGTTATCAATAATTAAATGGATTTAAAATTTTGTATATATAATATATACAAAACATAAAAATTGGAATATTGTTTATCCATAAAGTAGTAGAATTTTTTCACATGAAACAACATACATATACCTAGGGACACTCTATTAAGCAATATAAGTCAAATATAGTGTCTCTTAAGTAAAATCTAAAAGAGATTGAATAATGCAGACATGATAGAATAATGTCCATGGTGGGAAGAATAAGTAACAACAAATAGAAAATGAGTTACTATATTTTGATAGAGTTAATTTTAAATGAAAAAGCTTTTTTTCTTTTTAATTGCATCATAATTTGACTGCTTAAACATAATATATTGTGAATGTAAAAGTGTCCAGAAATAATATTTTGAATTTTATTTTAATAACATAATAAGCTTCTTGAGTTGATATGGCATATTTTGTCTTATTCATTATAAAATATATATCTTCATTATAACATCATATTGACCTAAATACATTTAGTCATATATGTAAATTAAAAATAATATGTTTCAAAGGTAAACATTATTCTGTATAATGTTAAAAAGACAGAAATTATTCTTAGTTTTATATTTCTTAATGAGATAAAAAATGTTTTCAGTCAGATTGTTCCAGAACTGCTCAATTTAATCTTTAACACAGCACTTCATTTACAGTTTGATCATGTCCTAAAGTAAAATTTCTTCTCAAATGTGAAAAGTAAAATTGTTTGTTTGACAATCAATAGTAAATATAGCTTTGATATGTAAACATCAATTTTCTATTGTGATATATTAGTGCTGCAAAATAACTAGAAGAGTTGAAGGATAGGTCTGGTTTTCATCAAAGAAGAGTTAGTATTTGTATATTACTTATGAATGCTTTATTTACAAATGTTGATAGAAATGTGTGAATTAGTCTAATAATCATATTTTGAGATACTTAGATTTCTGAAATTTGATGGAGCTACCAAAAGAAACATTTCCTGCCATCAGTTTGTGCAGTGTAACATTTGACCAAATATATATGTATATACATACATATATATATATGTGTGTGTGTGCATATATGTAAAAGAAATATTAAAAATAATGTTTCAATATGAAAATAAATTTGTATTCATGCTGTGTAATTTTCCTAACAAATTTATCACAAACTATACTTTACCCAAATCATTACTGACACAATATTTTTTTACAATGATGGAGATAAATCATTCTTTATATATATTAAAGTATTATCATCATAGTTAGAATAATACACTAAAATTTTACTAAGCTTACTAATTACATATTTTCCTCAGAATTTAGGACAGGTCATAAAATGATCAACAAAATTTAAACCATAATTAAAGAAAGCAACAATTGTTTTCTTTAAAACAGAAAGTATTGCCAGTCGTAGTAACACTAGAGAGTAGGATTTGCTGAAAGTGGCATAGCCAGGAAGAATGTAAGTTCAATGCCAGCCTGGGCTATACATTACAGAGAATTCTCAACAGAAGAATCTCAAATGGCTGAAACACAATTAAGGAACTACTTAACATCCTTTGTCTTCAGGAAAATGCAAATCAAAATGACTCTGAGATACCATCTTACACCAGTCAGAATGGCTAAGATAAAAAAAATAAAATAAAAAACACTAATCCTAGTTTCCGAGGATGCAGAGTTAGGAAAACACTCCTCAATTGCCATTGAGAGTGCAAACTTGAACAGCCACTTTGAAAATCAGCATGATGGTTTCTTAGAAAAATGGGAATCAACCTTCTTTAAGACCTAGCAATAACACTCTTGGGCATATACCCAAAGGATACTTAATCATACTGTAAGGACATTTGCTCAATTGTATTATAAAAGCATTATTTGTAATAGCCAAAACATGGAAATGACCTAGCTGCCCCTCAACTGAAGAATGCATAAAGAAAATTTGCTACATTGATGCAATGGAATACTACTCAGGATTAAAAAACAATGATATCTTGAAATTTACATGCAAATTTATGGATCTAGGAATAAGATCCTGAATAAAGAAACCTAGACCCAGAAATATGAGAAAGTTATATACTCATAAGTGGATACTAGAAATAAAGCAAAGCATAATGAGTCTATAATCCATAAACCCACATAGCTTAGGTAATAAAGAGAAACATACATGGGTCCTTCAGAGAAGGTGAAATTGACAAGATGTCCTGACAAAAATTGGAGCTTGGTATTTGGGGAAGAAGGGATGTTGGAAGTGGAAGATAAGGAGAGGGGTGAGAAGAAGTTGAGGAAAGGGGATAGTGGATTTAAGGTAGTTAGAGAGAGAGAGTAAGGAAAGAGATACTTTGATTGAAGAAGCCATCAAGGAGCTAACAAAAAGCCTTGTACGGTACTAGAGAAATTACTAGGAATCCACAAGGATGAAGGTATATGAACTAGCCTTGCCTTGTAGTCAGATTGATGACTGTCTTAAATGTCATTATAGGACCCTCATCTGGCAACTAATGGAAGCAGATGCAGAAGTTCACAGCAGAACACTGGCCTAAGCTTCCAAAGTCCAGTTGAAGAAAGAGAGGAGCAATAATTTGAGCAAAAGGATCAAAACTATATTGCGGACAACCAATGAAACATATTACTTGAGAAAGTGGAAGCTGTAGGGCTCTGACCTGAAGGCAGAGAAATTGGTATGGGACTGAATTGGGCTTTCTACATATGGGTGACGGATGTATAGTTGGGGCAGATGGTGAGGCCACAGGCAGTGATACCAAGATTCATCCCTACTGCTTGTACTGAATTTCTGGAGCCCATTTTCTTTGGTGGATTTTTTCCACTGCCTAGATATAGTGGGGAGGGCCTTGGTCCTGCTTCAAAGTCATGTGCTTAACTTTGTTGACTTCCTATGAGAAGCCTTACCCTCTTAAGGAGTGGATAGGGTTGAGGATAGGTGGAAGGAGCAGGAAGAGGGAAGTGAGTGGGAACTGGAATTTGGCTGTAAAATGAAAAAAAAAAGATAGTTTTCTCTTTAAAAAAAATAAGTTAGTTAATTAAAAAATAAAGAAATAGCCATGTGCATTTGGAACATGCCTTTAATCAAAACACTCATGAGGCAGAGGTATGCAGATCTCTATGAAATCTAAGAATCTAAGACAGCCTGGTCTACAAAGAGAGTTCTAAGACAGGCTCTATAACTATTGAGAAACCCTGTCTTGAAAAACCAATAGAAAAAAAAAAAAAAAAAAAAAAAAAAAAAGAAAAAAAGTGGGAAAAAGAAGGAAGGCTACAAAAGTGTCTAGAAGCTTCAGGTTGATCTTTCAATGCAGAAGAGGGGAACACTTAGAAGTGATTTCCTCCGAACCCTTGGCTGCATGTGATGGCACTCACCTTTTACCTTAGTACTCAAGAGGTATAGACAGGTTCATCTCTGTGAAATCTAAGATAACCAAAACTACATTGTAAGTTCCAGGACAGCAAAGACAGTTAGAAATAGCAACCTGTTTCAAAAGAAAAAAACAAAAAAAAAAAAACAAAAAAAAAGAAAGAAAACGAAACAATCAAACTAACAAAAAAGACACTTAATACTGTAATAGAACATTCACCAATATTTTGTAGAACACATTTTTTCTTTACTGTTTACAAAATATATTAACTAAAAATCAACTTAACTCAAATTTTCATAAATAATTTTATAATGTTTAGAGGCAACACGTTCCTCCTATTCTGAAATGCAAAACTTTTCTGTATTATAAATTTTTATTACGTTAAAATTTCAAAAATGTATACAATTTATTCCGATTAAACACCCCTCCCCCTTTTTCTTACAACATATTATAAATATACTCGGTTATTTTTAAAATATTAT
>NW_026068377.1:85922-86685 GCF_014885135.2 Alexandromys fortis | reverse complement strand
TTCCCCCTCCCTCTCGAGAATGATGAGCAGTCCAGGTTCTCTGCCCTGCGGGAAGTCCAAGGTCCTCCCACTTCTATCCAGGACCAGGAAGGTGAGCATCCAAACAGGCTAGACTCCCACATAGCCAGTTCATGTATTAGGATTGAAACCTACTGCCATTGTCCTTGACTTCTCATCAGCCTTAATTGTCTGCCATGTTCAGGGAGTTCGGTTTCATCCCATGCTTATTCAGTCCCAGTTCTGCTGGCCTTGATGAGCTCCCAATAGATCAGTCCCACTGATAGATCAGTTCCACTGTCACAGCGGGTGGGTGAACCCCTCGTGGTCCTGACTTTCTTGCTCATGTTCTCCCTCCGTCTGCTCCTCATTTGGGTCTTAAGAGCTTAGTCAGGTGCTCCAATTGGGGTCTCTGTCTCTATCTCGATCCATAGCCAGATGAAGGTTCCCAAGTTCCCAGTTTTTGTCCGGCAATCTTGTCTACTTCCCATATCCAGGCGGGTGACTATATGTTTTCCTTTGGGTTCACCTTCTTATTTAGCTTCTCTAGGATCTCAAATTATATGCTCAATGTCCTTTATTCATGGCTAGAAACCAATTATGAGTGAGTACATCCCATGTTCATCTTTTGGGGTCTGGGATACCTCACTCGGGATAGTGTTTTCTATTTCCATCCATTTGCATGAAAAATTCGAGAAGTCATTGTTTGTTTTTTTTTTTTTTTTTTTTTTTTTTTTTTTTTTTTGTTTTTTTTTAGTTTAGTTTT
>NW_026068377.1:79618-82007 GCF_014885135.2 Alexandromys fortis | reverse complement strand
TTTTTTTTTCCGCTGAGTAGCACTCTAATATGTATATATTCCACACTTTCTTCATCCATTCTTCCATTGAAGGGCATCTAGGTTTTTCCCAGGTTCCAGCTATTACAAATAGTGCTCCTATGAACATTGTTGAACAAATGCTTTTGTCATATGATAGGGCATCTCTTGGGTATATTCCCAAGAGTGGTATTACTGGATCTTGGGGTAGGTTAATCCCAAATTTTCTGAGATATCGCCACACTGATTTCCAAAGTGATTGCACAAGTTAACATCCCCACCAGCAATGGTATGCCCCTTACTCCACAACCTCTCCAGCAAAGGCTATCATTGGTGTTTTTGATTTTAGCCATTTTGACAGGTGTAAGATCGTATCTCCAAGTTGTTTTAATTTGCATTTCCCTGATCACCAAGGAGGATGATCATGACCTTAAGTGTCTTTTGGCCCTTTGAATTACTTTTGTTGAGAATTCTCTGTTCAGTTCAGTGCCCCATTTTTTAATTGGGTTAATTAGCTTTTTAAAGTTTTCTAGATCATACAAACAAATATTTAAGATAGATAAATGGTCTTCAAAGACTTCAATGACTTGTAGAATAGGTCATTTAAATATTTTGCTAATTTAGGACTCTTTATGACAATAGGACAAAATGCCATGCTTTAAGCTCCAATTTACTTCAGAGATGCTAGGCATAGAAAAAACTCCTTGTGGAATTTGCATTCATTGTGTCAATGTTAGCCACTGGGCAAAGAAAGAGCTATTGCCTTTCAAAATTTCTGCTTCACAGAAAAGTATGCCAGATATTCTTAGAACACAGAGGAAAGTGACTAACGAACTTTGCCAATACAAGGCATAACAGTCCTTCAAATTTCCTGCTTCACTGAAAAGTCTGCCAAATACTCTAGGACTGTAGGCTGAAAATGAATGGCCCAATATTACAGAAATACTTTGAGTGACTGCCGAGGCAGAGGGTTCTGTCATTTCTGGAGTCTTGGCAATTACTTGTAATGTACTTCCTGTTTACTTAGGTAACATTAAATCCTTCTGGGTTTTTGGATAGAGTTGACGACTAAATAATTATACTTGCAGTTTGCTTTAATTATGAAGGAAAGTTATGTGTAAAACTATGGACTTAGTAAGAAAGAATAAATAATGAATTATTTTCTCTGATATGATAACTACAAATGAACTAAATATTATAAATTTATTCATATTGGATAACTGTTTTGTTATACATAGATTTACTCTGTTAAAATTAAAACCTTTCCTTTTATTTAGACAAAATTGGAGAAATATTATAGAACATGATTTTAAGCTCTGGAACTTTTTTTTCACAATGTACAAAGAAGTATTGTTTTGTATATGTTGCATTTCTTTAACTCTGTTAAGCTGTTATTTTTATCCTGACTAAAACACTGGATGATCTAATAAAAAACTTAAGAGCTAACATCAAGGCAGAATAAATGATAGGTGGGGATGTTAGGGAGTATAAATATGATGACAAATCTGGAAAAAGAAAGAAGTAAGATAGAAGAAGAAGGCAAGGATGTCAGGGGCCAACCACCCAACCACCGAGCCATCCATTGTGTAAATGTGAAAGTAAGACATACAGAAGTAAGAAAAGGACAAAGCTCCGAGGCAAAAGGTAGTTGGGATAATTTAAGAAAATCTGGCTATAAACCAAAAGTCTAAGTTCAGGCATACATAAGTAAGAACGAGACTGCATGTGTGATTTGTTCGGGAGCTGGGTGCCAGGCTCCCAAAAAAAGCCCTAAAGAATAAAAAGTAAAAAATTAACCAATGTTTACAAGAACACTGAGTATGGAGTCTGTAAATCCCCTGTTTAATATGAAATACTCATCTGTCACTTAACCTCAAAATTTACATGGTAACTCGATGTTATTTCAATTTATATATTTAAAACTATTTATTTCAATGTCCTTTATTTATGGCTAGAAACCAATTATGAGTGAGCACATACCATGTTCATCTTTTTGGGTCTGGGATACCTCACTCAGGATAGTGTTTTCTATTTCCATCCATTTGCATGCAAAATTCTAGAAGTCATTGTTTTTTTACCGCAGCGTAGTACTCTAATTCTCCATCCATTCTTTCATTGAAGGGCATCTAGGTGGTTTCGAGGTTCCAGCTATTACAAATAATGCTTCTATGAACATAGTTGAACAAATGCTTTTGTCATATGATAGGGCATCTCTTGGGTATATTCCCAAGAGTGGTATTGCTGGATCCTGGGGTAGGTTGATCCCAAATTTCCTGAGAAATCACAACACTGATTTCCAAAGTGGTTACACAAGTTTGCATTCCCACCAGCAATGGATGAGTGTGCCCCTTACTCTACAACCTCTCCAGCAAAGGCTATCATTGGTGTTTTT
>NW_026068377.1:75379-75943 GCF_014885135.2 Alexandromys fortis | reverse complement strand
GATGTGTGGGAGGAGAGGGAGGGAAATGGGAAACTGGGAAGAGGCAGAAAGGGAGGGAAATGGGAAACTGGGAAGAGGCAGAAATTTTTTTCAACAACTAAAAAAAAAAGAAAAAGAAAAAGAAAAAAAATATTTATTTCATCCCCATAGGACCTATCATTTGACTTAGTATAGATTCTTTTAGCAGGTTTACAGTAACAGGAAAGGATCCATGAATGTTCTTAAATTTTATTTTCATGATTACTTATTTATATCAATAAAATATGTGTCAGCTTCAAAGGATTAAAGCTTGGTACCCCCACAAAACTATTACATAAGTATGCATGGAGAATTTTTCCTGGAAAATAAGGGAATATTTTTTTCTTGTATCTCCATTCCTAATATAAGTATGGTATTGATATTCTAAGATGAACCTACACAACTGCCATATTTGCTTCACATAATCTCTTTTGAACTGAATCAGTAAAAAAGTAAATTTGGACTTTTCATATAATTTGTCATTCCAAACAAGATTGTAAGCTTATAAGTCTTCAAAAATAGCAATTTTTACATACATGAAATATA
>NW_026068377.1:56380-70216 GCF_014885135.2 Alexandromys fortis | reverse complement strand
GATGTTAAATATTACACTTGAGTATATTGTACAGATTAGCACTCATTTAGAATAAGCAATATAAGAAAAAACCCTCCTAATGATTATTATTTACCACAGTAATTCAATTGTGCAACAATCTTATTGTTTTCTAAATTACTAAATATTCTATATTAAAATAAGGGTCATATGTTTTATAGTTCAAAATATAATTTGAGGAAGAATCATTAACTACTTCAGAGACAATCAAGTCCTATAAAGAAATTTTTATTACTTGAGTTTTATGATTTTTATTAACCATTGATCTTATATAGCAGAATGTAGAAAACTACTGGCTTTACTTAAATTATTCAAAGTTACTGCAAAAAGTTCATCATCATTTCTGAGCTACAACTAATTGATCAAAGATATCCAAAAAGTTTAGTTTTGGTCCCATCTTTTTGCCTACAACTTTACAAATAGACTTAGGCTTTAACAGAGGCCAGACAGGATCTAGGGACAAAAGGTAAGACACCACCCTCTTCCTGGCCTGCTAATAATCCTTAAGGCCTACCCAATATCGTCCTACATAACCCTCTTTTCAAGGCTCCATAATCTAGGCACACAACTCCAACGTCTTTAGAAACAGATGACAGATTATTTCTAGGGATTTCACATAAGGCAGTTCCAACCATTCACTAGCACAGCTTACAGCCTTACTAATAGTACCAGACTGCACCCCTCCACTGGCCTTGGTATCTTAGCCACAACTTTGGTAGAAAACTTCTACTGTACTGGTGGCCACACCTTACTAGGAATTCCACAGAACAATCATTTACCCACAACCTTAGAGGTTGTGGTATTTCACAGGGGTATTTCAAAGACAGGTGTAACCAGACTTTCAAAACCCCAGTGATGTGACGTAAACCTCTATTACAGAGCTACACTATTGAAAAATAGAAAAGTCAACCAATGGAATCGAATAGAAGATCCGGATTTTAACCCACAATCCTATGAACACCTGATTTTTGATAAAGGAGCTAAAAGTATAAAATGGAAGAAAGAAAGCATCTTTAAAAAATGGTGCTGGCATAACTAGATGTCAACCTGTAGAAGAATGAAAAATGATCCATATCTATCAACATGGACAAAACTCAAGTCCAAATAGATCAAAGACCTCAATATCAATCTGAACACACTGAACCTGATAGAAGAGAAAGTAGGAAGTACTTTACAACATATGGGCACAGGAGACCGCTTCCTATGTATAACCCCAGCAGCACAGACATTAAGGGCAATATTGAATAAAGTGGACCTCCTGAAACTGAGTAGCTTCTGTAAAGCAAAGGACACTGTCACTAAGACAAAAAGGCAACCTGATGAGTGGGAGAAGATCTTCACCAACCCCGCAACAGACAAAGGTCTGATCTCCAAAATATATAAGAAACTAGACCTGAAAATGCTAGTTAACCCAATTAAAAAATGGAGCATTGAACTGAACAGAGAGTTATTAAGAGAAGAAGTTCAAATGGCCAAAAGACACTTAAGGTCATGCTCAACCTCCTTAGCGATCAGGGAAATGCAAATCAAAACAACTTTGAGATACCATCTTACACCTGTCAGAATGGCTAAAATCAAAAACAGCAATGATATTCTCTACTGGAGAGGATGTGGAGTAATGGGAACACTTATAAATTGCTGGTGGGAATGCAAACTTGTGCAACCCACTTTGAAAATCAGTGTGGAGGTTTCTTAGAAAATTTGGGATCAACCTATGCCAGGATCCAGCAATACCACTCTTGGGAATATACCTAAGAGATGTTCTCTCATACCACAAAAGCATTTGTTCAACTATGTTCATAGCAGCATTATTCGTAATAGCCAGAACCTGAAACAACCTAGATGCCCTTCAATGGAAGAATGAATAAAGAAAATGTCAATATGTATGCATTAAAGTATTACTCAGCAGTAAAAAAACAATGACATCTTGATTTTTGCATGCAAATGGTTGGATATAGAAAACACTATCCTGAGACCCAAAAAGATGAATATGGTATGTACTCACTCATAAGTAGATTCTAGCCATAAATAAAAGACATTGAGCCTTTAATCCGTGATCTTAGAGAAGCTAAATAAAAAGATGAACTCAAAGAAAAAACATATAGGTATCCTCCTGGATATTGGAAATAGACAAGATTGCTGGGCAAAAATTGGGAATTTGGGGGTGGGGTGGGATGGGGGTAAGGGGAAATGGGAAGTTAAAAGTCAGAAGGGGAGGATGGGGAGAGCTTAGGGGAATCGATTGTTGGGATAAAGGAAGGGTGGATATAGGACCAGTGAAGTATATATCTTCATTAAGGGAACCTTCTTAGGGTTGTCAAGAGACCTGACTCTAGAGGGGCTCCCTGGTGTCCAGGGAGACGTCCCCAGATCGTACCATGGGTAGCTGAGGAGAGGGAACCTGAAATGGCCCTATCCCATAGCCATACTGATGAATATCTTGCATATCACCATAAAACCTTCATCTGGTGATGGAAGGAGATAGAGACAAAGACCCACATTGGAGCACTGGACTGAGCTCCCAAGGTCCAAATGAGGAGCAGAAGGAGGGAGAGCATGAGCAAGGAAGTTAGGACCGCACCCACCCACTGAGACAGTGGGCTGATCTATTGGGAGCTCACCAAGGCCAGCTGGACTGTGACTGAAAAAGCATGGGATAAAACCAGACTCTCTGAACATGGTGGACAATGAGGGCTGATGAGAAGCCAAGGACAATGGCACTGGGTTTTGATCCTACTGCATGTACTATCTTTGTGGGATCCTAGCCTTTTTGGATGCTCACCTTCCTAGACCTGGATGGAGGGAGGAGTACCTTGCACTTCCCACAGTGCAGGGAACCATGACTGCTCTTCAAATTGGAGAGGGAGGGGGAGAATTGTGGGGGAGGGGGAGAGGAGTGGGGAGGAGGTAGAGTAGGGGGAGGAGGGATGAGAAGGGGGAGGGGAGGGAAATAGGAGGCTGGGAGGAGGCAGAACTTTTTTCAATAAAAAAAAGTGATTTGGCAGGCAACAAAAATCCCACTGGAGACACCTTAATGGACCAGAAAAATCTAACAGTCTGTAAACAGTAGTTTTTCTTCTGCCTAGTTGCTCCTGTGTTCAGTCCCAGATAAATACACAGTGACTTATTAATTTTAAAGCTTTTGGCCTATTGCTTAGGCCTATTGCTAACTGACTTTTATAACATAAATTATCCCATAATCCTTATCTATTATTAGCCAAATGGCTTGGTTACCTTAACTCATTAAGGCATTTTCTTCTTGCTTTCTTTATTCTGGCTTGTGACTGCCTTTCTGTCTTTCCTCTTTCCAGAATTCTCCTAGTCTGATTGTGTCACTTATACTTCCTGCCCAATCAGGATTTTATTAAACCAATATGAGAGACAAAACTTTACAGTACACAAAAGCATTATCCCCTAGTATCAGTCATTAGAATGCCTGGCCACTTAGGTGAGAATACCAGAGAGGAGAGAAAAAACAAGAAATAAAACATCCATTCAACAAAGACAAATTCAAGAACCAACACCTAGAACTACAATCACCCAAACCCAGATGCTTAAATGGCAATTGAGGAATACAACGAACAACAGAAAGGGGAATATATCACCACAATACCCCAGCAGTCCTACAGCAGCAAGAGCTGAGCATTACAATGCAGTTGAATCACAAAACAATGACTTTACAACAAACTCTATGAATATTATAGAGGCTCTCAAGGAGGAAAATGAAAAAAAAATTAAAGAAATTGAGGGCCTTTGTCTGTGAGGTCTGGACAGCAAGGGACACTGATCCTGTAACAGAAGATCCATCAGAGGGGTTAGTGTGTTCCTGACCAGAGGCAGAAGCTCTGGAAAGGGAGCACAGACATTGCTCAACCCCTAAATTTCCTGGTCATTCTGCAGGGGCTTCTCTCCCCATCTACTGCCTCTCTCTTCCTATCCCATCCCACTTATTCCCAAGCACCCCTTCCCTTCTTCGGGGCCAGAAGATCCCCCAGCTAAACCTGTTTGGTCCTGGGACAGGGTGGTAAGTACAACCAGGCTGGAGTTAATCTGTTTCACTAAGCCTGCAAACAGCAAGCTAGGCCTTTTGTCTGTGAGGTCCCTGGTCAGTAAGGGGCCCTGATCCTGTACCAGAAGATCCATTGGAGAGGTCCCTGGCCAGTAAAGGGCCCTGATCTTGTACCAGAAGATACATCCAAGAGCATTTGAAGGAAGACATGGGCAGGTGCCAATGCAAGAATTCCTCCAACAATTTGAAAAACAACAGGATATCACCAGAACTCAGTGAACATACAACAGGATGATTTTCACACCCTAATCCAGAAGAAGTAAAAAAAAAAAAATAGATATTATGAAAGTGATAGAATCCCTTAAACAGGATATGAGAAACTCCTTTAAATAAATGGATGAGAAGAATAACAGAAAATTTGAAGAAATGAAAAAAAATCCCTAAAAGTTACCCTAGGAAACCAAAAAAAAAAAAAAAATCAAATGGATAATGGAAACAGTTCAAGACTTGAAAACTGAAATGGAGGCGATGAAGAAAACACAAACAAAGGGCCAGCTTGATATAGAAAATCTAGGTAAACAAACGGAGACTACAGAGACAAGCATAAACAACAGAATACAAGAGATAGAAGAACCAATCTCAGATGCTGAAGACACTAGAGAGAAAATAAACGCACCGACCAAAAAAGAACAGCAAATCCAACAAATTCTCATCACAAAATATTCAGGAAATATGGGACACAATAAAGAGACCAAAACTAAGAATAATAGAGAATAATAGGGATAGAAGAAAGAGAAGAATTACAGCTCAAAGGCCCAGAAAATATATTTAACAAAATTATGGAAGAAAACTTTCCCAACATAAAGAAAGACATTCCTATGAATATTCAAGTAGCATACAGAACACCAAACAGAATGGATAAAAAAAATCCCCTCGCCATATAATAATCAAAAGAAAAAACATACAGAATAAAAGAATATTAAGAGCTGCAAAGGAAAAAGGTCAAGTGACTTATAAAGGTAAACATATCAGACTTACACCGGACTTCTCTATGGAAAACATGAAATCTAGAAGTTCCTGGATAGAGGTACTGCAGAAACTAAGAGACCATGGATGCAAGCCCAGACTGCTATACCCAGCCAAGTTATCATTTACTATCAATGGAGAAAACAAAATATTGCAGGATAAAAATAAAATTAAACAATACATAGCCACAAATTTAGCCTTACAGAAAGTAATAGAAGTAAAATGACAACCCAAGGAATCCAACATTGCCAACACTGCATACAATAACTTAGACATCTAGCGAACCTTCACCAGCATACCTCAAAGAAAGGAAACACAAAACTCTACCAACAAAAAAAGAAAAAAAAAATAACCGGAGTTAACAACCACTGGTCATTTATATCATTTAATATCAGTGGACTCAATTCACCTATAAAAAGGTACAGGCGAAGAGATTGGATACGAAAATAGGATCCAACATTCTGCTGTTTACAAGAAACACACCTCAACCACAAAGACAGACATCTACTCAGAGTAAAGGGTTGGGAAAAGGTTTTTCAATCAAATGGACCTAAGAAACAAGCATGTATGGCTATACTAATTTCTAAAAAAATGACTTCAAACGATAATCAATCAGAAGAGATGGAGATGGACACTTTATACTCATAAATAACAGGAACAATTTATCAGGATGAAGTCTCAATCCTGAATATCTATTCCCCTAAGATAAAAGCAACCACTTATGTAAAAAAAAAAAAAAATTACTAGAATTCAAGGCAGACATCAAACCCCACACACTCATAGTAGGAGACTTCAAAACTCCCTTCTCACCGATTAATAGGCCAATCTGACAGAAACCTAAAAGAGAAATAAGATAATTAATGGAGGTAATGAATCAAGTGGACTAAATATATCTATAGAACATTCCACCCAAATAGGAAAGAATATATTTTCTACTCAGCATCTCATGGAACCTTCTCAAAAATTGACCACATACTCAGTAACAAAGCAAACTTGCACAGATCCAAAAAAAAAAAAAAATTAGTAATCACCTGTGTCTTATCAGATCACCATGGAATAAAGTTAGAATTTAATAACAGTTCTACCCCCAGAAGCCTACAAACTCATGGAAGCTGAACAGTTAACTACTGAAGCAACCCTGGGTCAGGGAAGAAATAAATAAAGAAATTAAAGTCTTCCTTGAATTCAATGAAAATAAAGACACAACATACTCAAACCTATGTGACACTAGGAAAGCAGTGCTGAGAGAAAATTTCATAGCTCTAAGTGCCCATATTAAAAAAAAAATGGAGAAAACTCACATTAGAGACTTAACAGCACAGCTGAGAACTCTAGAAAAAAAAAAAAAAAGAGAAGCAGACTCACCCAGGAGGACTAGAAGACTGGAAATATTCAAACTGAAGGCTGAAATCAACAAAATGGAAACACAGAAAATAATCCAAAGAATCAATGAAACAAAGAGCTGGTTCTTTGCGAAAGTAAACAAGATTGATAAAACTTTATCCAAACTAATCAAAACATAGAGAGAGAACATGCAAATTAACAAGATCAGAAATGAAAAGGGGGACATAACAACAGACACTGAGGAAATTCAGAGAACCATTAGGGCTTACTACAAAAGCTTATATGCCACAAAGGTGGAAAATGTAAAAGAAATGGACTTGTTTTTAGATAAATGCCATTACCAAAATTAAATCAAGACCAGGTGAACAATTTAAATTGACCTATAAATCACGAGGAAATAGAAGCTGTCATAAAAAACCTCCCAATAAAAAAAAAAATCCCAGGACCTGATGGTTTGAATGCAGAATTTTATCAGAATTTCCAAGAGGAGCTGGCACCTATATTCCTTAATGTGTTCTACATAATAGAATCAGAAGAGTCATTGCCAAACTCTGTTTATAAAGCTAGAGTCACCCTGATTCCAAAACCACAAAAAGACCCAACCAAGAAAGAGAATTACAGACCAATCTCACTCATGAGCATCCGTGCAAAAATTCTCAATAAAGCTGCCTGCAGCGAGCTAGGTAGGTCCTTTGTTTACAAGATACGGCAAGCAGCTAGGAGTTCCGGTCCAGGCACCAGGAGAGACATCACTGGGGTGAGTGAGCTTCTGACCGCAGCAGCAGCCCGGGACAGGGAACTTAGACACCCCTCCTACACTTCCTGGTCATCCTCAGGGGCTACTCTGCCCAATACTTCCTCTCTCTTTCTATCCCACCCAGCTTGCATCCACAACCCTCCCCCCCCCTCCGTCTGACTCCCTTCCCTCTCTGACCACATAACATCTCCCAGCCAAGCCTGTTCGGGCTCTAGGACCAAATCCGAATCGGCAGGGCAAACGGGAGGGTGCTAGCTCCTTTGTCCCCACTAGCCTGCCTGCAGCGAGCTAGGTAGGTCCTTTGTTTACGAGATACGGCAAGCAGCAAGGAGTTCCGGTCCAGGCACCAGGAGAGACATCACTGGGGTGAGTGAGTTTCTGACCGCGGCAGTAGCCCGGGACAGGGAACTCAGACACCCCTCCTACACTTCCTGGTCATCCTCAGGGGCTACTCTGCCCGATACTTCCTCTCTCTTTCTATCCCATTCAGCTTGCATCCACAACCCTACCCCCCCCCCTCCTCTGACTCCCTTCCCTCTTTGACCACATAACATCTCCCAGCCCAGCCTGTTTGGGCTCTAGGACCAAATCCGAATCGGCAGGGCAAACGGGAGGGTGCTAGCTCCTTTGTCCCCGCTAGCCTGCCTGCAGCGAGCTAGGTAGGTCCTTTGATTACAAGTCACCCAAGCAGCAAGGAGATCCGAACCCCGCACCAGGAGAGACATCAGGCTTGCATCCACAACCAACCCAGAGCGGTCCTGAGGAGTTCCATCTGGACGGTAGTCCATGTTTGGGTGCTGGGGAGTTCCAGCTCAACGGGACGGTCCCTGCTTCTACACTGAAAAGATACACCCAGAGACTCATTCACAGCAAAGTCTGGACCAAGACACCAGGCCTCTCCTGGCTCCATTTGAAGGAGGAGATGGGAAGGCGCCAATGCAAGACTTCCTCCAACAACCTGAAAGGCAACATGACTTCACCAGAATCAAGGGATCCCGAAATAAGAAGAATTGTACACCCTACTCCAGAAGAATTAGAAGAAATCGACTCAAAAGTGAATTATATGAAAATAATAGAAGACCTTAAGCAGGAGGTGAAAAACTGCCATAAACAATTAGAGATTACAAACAAAAAGGTAGAGGAAATGAATAAATCGCTTAAAGATACCCAAGAAAATCAAGAGAAACATGAAAAAGCAATCAGACAGGTACGGGAAGCAGTTCAAGACTTGAAGAATGAAATGGAAGTAATGAAGAAAACACAAACCGAGGGAAGATTGGAGATGGAAAATCTGGGTAAACGAACAGGAACTACAGAGACAAGTACTACCAACAGAATACAAGAGATAGAAGAAAGAATATCAGATACTGAAGATACCATAGAGAAAATAAACACACTGATCAAAGAAAACAGCAAAACCAACAAATTCTCATCACAAAACATTCAGGAAATATGGGACACAATAAAAAGACCAAACCTAAGAATAATTGGAGTAGAAGAAGGAGAAGAGGTGCAACTCAACGGCCCAGAAAATATATTTAATAAAATTATAGAAGAAAACTTTCCCAACCTAAAGAAAGATGTACCTATGAAGGTTCAAGAAGCATACAGAACACCGAATAGGCTGGATCAAAAAAAAACAAACCCTCGCCATATAATAATCAAAACACAAAGCATACAGAATAAAGAAAGAATTTTAAGAGCCGCAAAGGAAAAAGGCCAAGTTACTTACAAAGGTAAACCTATCAGACTTACACCTGACTTCTCTATGGAAACCATGAAAGCCAGAAGGTCCTGGATAGATGTACTGCAAAAACTAAGAGACCATGGATGCAAGCCCAGACTACTATACCCAGCCAAGCTTTCATTCACCATAAATGGAGAAAACAAAATTTTCCAGGATAAAAACAAATTTAAACAATACGTAGCCACAAACCCAGCCTTACAGAAAGTAATAGAAGGAAAATCTCTAACCAAGGAGTCCAACAATGACCACAATAACTCAGACATCTAGAGACCCGTCACCAGCGCAACTCAAAGAAGGGACGCACACGAACTCTACTACTAAAGAAGTGACCGGAGTTAACATCCCCTGGTCATTAATATCACTTAATGTCAATGGGCTCAACTCACCTATAAAAAGGCACAGGCTAAGAGATTGGATACGAAATCAGGATCCAACATTCTGCTGTTTACAAGAAACACACCTCAAACACAGAGACAGGCACCTACTCAGAGTAAAGGGCTGGGAAAAGGCTTATCAAGCAAATGGACCTAAGAAACAAGCAGGTGTGGCCATACTAATTTCTAACAAACTTGACTTCAAACTTAAATCAATCAGAAGAGATGGAGAGGGACATTTTATACTCATAACAGGATCAATTCATCAAGAGGAAGTCTCAATCCTGAATATCTACGCCCCTAATATAAAAGCACCCACATACGTAAAAGAAACATTACTAAAACTCAAGGCAGCCATCAAACCGCACACACTAATAGTGGGAGACTTCAACACTCCTCTCTCACCAATGGACAGGTCAATCAGACAGAAACCTAACAGAGAACTAAGAGAATTAATGGAGGTAATGAATCAATTGGACTTGACAGACATCTATAGAATATTCCACCCAAATCGGAAAGAATATACCTTCTTCTCTGCAGCTCATGGAACCTTCTCGAAAATTGACCACATACTCGGTAACAAAGCAAACTTCCACAGGTACAAAAACATATTAGTAACCACCTGTATCTTATCAGATCACCATGGATTAAAGTTAGAATTCAACAACAACCCTACCCCCAGAAAGCCTACAAACTCATGGAAACTGAACAGTCAACTACTGAACCACACCTGGATCAAGGAAGAAATAAAGAAAGAAATTAAAGTCTTCCTTGAATTCAATGAAAATAAAGAAACAACCTACTCAAACTTATGGGACACTATGAAAGCAGTCCTGAGAGGAAAGTTCATAGCACTAAGTGCCCACTTAAAGAAAACAGAGAAGGCACACATTGGAGACTTAACAGCCCATCTGAAAGCTCTAGAAAAAAAAAAAAAAGCAGACTCACCTAGGAGGAGTAGAAGACTGGAAATAATCAAACTGAGGGCTGAAATCAACAAAATAGAAACACAGAAAACAATCCAAAGAATCAATGAAACAAAAAGCTGGTTCCTGGAGAAAATCAACAAGATTGATAAACCTCTATCCAAACTAATAAAACGCCAGAGAGTGAATATGCAAATTAATAAGATCAGAAATGAAAAGGGGGACATAACCACAGACACAGAGGAAATTCAAAGAATCATTAGATCTTACTACAAAGGCCTGTATGGCACAAAACTGGAAAATGTAAAAGAAATGGACACGTTTTTAGATAAATACCATATACCAAAGTTAAACCAGGACCAGGTGAACAACCTAAATAGACCTGTTAGTCACGAAGAACTAGAAGCTGTTATCAAAAACCTCCCTACCAAAAAAAGCCCAGGACCTGATGGTTTCAATGCGAAATTCTACCAGAACTTCCAAGAAGACCTAATACCTATACTCCTTAATGTATTTCACAATATAGAAGCAGAAGAGTCATTGCCAAATTCCTTTTATGAAGCTACAGTCACTCTGATACCAAAACCACACAAAGACTCAACCAAGAAAGAGAATTACAGGCCAATCTCACTCATGAACATCGACGCAAAAATCCTCAACAAAATACTGGCAAACCGAATCCAAGAACACATTAGAAAAATTATCCATTATGATCAAGTAGGCTTCATCCCAGAGATGCAGGGCTGGTTCAACATACGAAAATCTATCAATGTAATCCATCATATAAATAAGCTGAAAGAAAAAAACCATATGATCATTTCATTAGATGCTGAAAAAGCATTTGACAAAATTCAACATCCCTTTATGATAAAAGTCTTGGAGAGACTAGGGATACAAGGTTCATACCTAAATATAATAAAAGCTATATACATTAACCCCAGTGGAGGTTGCACTGCAACTTTTGAATGGACATGCTTTCTGTTCCCTCTGTGATGAAGACTGCTATTCCCACAATAAAAAGTTACATTTGTGAAGGTGTTTTTCAGTAAAAGATGGTTTCTGGACACTTAGTCTGATTCATGTTCCTCAAGGCATCTCTTTCCTTCACCAAATAAGAGGAGCTCAAATGAGTCTCCTACCTATCTCTACCTATGATGGGAGGCCTTGCTCAGACTTGATGCAGGGTAGGGAGAGGGGCTTGGTCCTGCCTAAACAATGTGCCAGGCTGACTTGGCTCCCCATGTGAGGCCTTATTCTTCTGAGGGAGTTGATGAGGGATTGGAAATGAGGTAGGGGATAGCAGGAGTAGGGGCAGGAGGAGAACTGTGGTTACTATGTAATATGAATTTTGTAATTTAAATAGAGTAAATATAAAACCTTTTGAATTTGATGCAATCAAGCTTTATGTACTGGTTTTGTTGATTTATTTTTATTTTTTAATAACTGTCGCCCCAAGATTATTGTGCAGATCCAGGTTATAAGGAACTCACCATGTTTTTTTTTTTTTTTTTCTTACAGGATATTTGAAGGTACAAGTTTTATAATTAGGGGTTGTATGAAGTTTGAGTTGTTGTAGCTAATTTTTAGATAATACAATATGATGGAACATATCCAGTTATCCACCATGAATGTTTGAAAGTTTATTCATTCATCAGTGTATACACAGAACAAAATGAAATTCATGAATAAAAACACAATTACAGCAATATTGAAATACTTATTTTAAAATAATTTAAATCAAAGAGGTAAAAATTCACTTCAAAAAACTATATTGTTTTTATAAAAGAAAGTAAATAAAGCATGAATACATAAAAAGAAATCTGTAAAGACAGATTAGAAAACTTAATATTATTAGAACATTAATAACACTAAAATACTCAGCAGATCTAATGCAATCTTGACCTAATTTTCTACATCATTTTCATATGTGTGTGTATGTGTGTGTGTACATTTGTATGAAAAAGAGAAAGAGTTAAAAGAGATAATGAAAAGTTTTTGTACCCCACAAGTCTCTCTGCTTATACAATACCTCAAAACAGACCAAATCAAACAAAATTAGCAAAATCCAAGAAAAATTGATACCAGTGTTCCCAGGTGGCCTTCCAGGCCCTCAGAAAGGAGACAGGAAAGGAAGACCAGGAAACTATGTGTTTGTTCTCTGAGGGTTACTTTAAATACCTGGAGGGAGTGGTCTTGCTAGGAGAAAAAATAGATTGTTTTCATCTGTCTTGGTTGTACTAACAAAGACGAATGTGCCAGGTCATGGCACAGATATGTCCTTTGTTGTGGCATCTTGAAAACTAGAGGGTGGAGGTTCCTAACTGCTGGACAGACCAAGTATCCTTAATAGGTTCCTTCTCTAGCCTGGATGGGTGGTTCCAACATGGGTGTCCCAGAAGCTAGGCAACCGAGTGGGTGGTGAGGATTACCATGTGAAGTCCTGTTTATCGAGGTTCAAGAGACCTAGGAACTAGATATTTGAGGAGTACCCTGTCACCTGGAAAGAATGGAGCAGATTCAGATTCAGGAGCATTTTAGTCCATTGGTAGGGGGTAGGGAGATTGCTATTAGCATGTAAAAGAAAACAGGTAGTGGGTAGAATACACCATGATAGGCCTGGACAGGGTGATCTTGAGAGCCTCTCAGGTGAGTTCAGCTGCTATTGCAAGAACTCTCAAGCATGGCTGCCATCCATAGATGGTGAGGTACATCTATGACAAAAAGGCAACAGCCCAATTCAAAGGCTCAATCTGTTGTGTTAGAACTCCAGTGGCCACTCTAAACATTTCTTCTGTATAAAGGTTATGGTAAGGTCTCATGGGGTCTGGAAGAGCAAGGGCAGGGGCTGTTAGGATGGCATCTCTCAGTAGAGACAAGTGGTGGCAGAGGATGGCCGGGTGGGTAAGAGGCCCTGTGGGGATCTCTTTGGCTGCCTGGTACAAAGGTTTGGCTGTAAGGGCAATGATAGAAGAATCCCATCAGACCAAAAAATGAGAGAATCTGAGCCATTGTCGTTGGGGCCTGTAAATTCTGTAGGGCCTGGTCACTGTCAGAGATAAGGGTCTTAGACACTAGGCTGAGATGAACACCCAAATACACCACTGTGGGAGGGAACATCTGGGAGTTAGCTGGTGAGATCTAACCCAGTGATCTGAGTTAGTGTTGAGATAGGAGCTGCAGGGCTGCGTCCCTGGCACCCGGCCGCCCGCATGGCTAGCTTATGCCCAGAAATAATTACACGGAAACTGTATTCTTTCAAACACTGCCTGGCCCATTATCTGTAGCCTCTTATTGGCTAGTTCTTACATATTGTTCTAACCCATTTCTAATATTCTATGTAGCCCACGAGCTGACTTACCAGGGAGGATCTTAACCTGCCTCTGTCTGGAGTGGGAGAACCATAGCGACTCCTCGACTCAGCTTCTTTTTCCCAGCATTCTCTTCTGTTTACTCCACCTACCTAATTTTCTGTCCTATGAGGGCCGAGGCAGTTTCCTTATTATTAACCAATGAAAGCAACAGATAAGATACAAGACCCACCTCCATCATTTCCCCTTTTTTCAGTTTAAACAAAAAAAGAAAGGCTTTAACTTTAACATAGTAAAATTACATATAACAAAACAGTTATCAAGTAA
>NW_026068377.1:49779-55969 GCF_014885135.2 Alexandromys fortis | reverse complement strand
GGGTTCTCTGTGTCCAGTTTATGCAACAGTCCAGGCAAGAACAGTTTCTTGCCTAAATGGCTATCAAACTCCATAAGGATCCTCTTTGATGCCCATCTTCCTCTTGAAGTAGCTTGGTGTTGCCAGGAGCAGACGTGTCTCATTGTCATGAAAAGCCCTAAGTTATTAAAACATTTAAAATGCCATATTCTATAGTCTTTGAAAAATATGAAGAATGCCTATTTAATTGAAATATGTCTCTAAATATCTAGAAAATCTAATTAACATGACTACAAGCTTAACTATTAGCGATGATTATCCATTAACAACTTATATTTCCTAATTATACATTACATTTTAAATGAACTACACAATTACAATATCTTAATCAAGATCAGAAATACATATAACAAAATTGACCTTAAAATTCATACCAATGCAAATTATTTGGACCAAGATAATGTGTAAATGCAGAGAACGGGATCATCCACATACTGGAGAAACATGCTATGACCAGGGTCAAAGTTTGAGAGATCCCAATCCAGAGCTTGCCAAGAAAATGGGGACTGTGCCAAAAACCCTGAGGGAGAACTGTCCATGTAAGCTGTCTGGAAGACCAGGTGTCAGGGTCATCCCAGGTGAAGGCAAAATGGAAGTATGAGTCAGGGTATAAAGGCACAGTAAAGAACATATCTTTCAGGTCCAGAACAGTAAAGTAGGAGTTTGCAGGAAGGAAATTCGACAAGGTAAAGTAGGAGTTTGCAGGAAGGAAATTAGACAAGAAATTGTATGGGTTGCTAACCACTGGATGAACTGGAATAACTGCCTCATTTATGAGGTTCAGGTCTTGAACCAAATGGTAAGCGCCATAAGGCTTATTCATGGGAAGGATGAGAGTTTTGCGGGGTCAGTTGTTAGGACTTAAAAAGTCCCAGAAATAGAAGGTGGGTGATAATAGGCTTAAGAGATCAGCAGTGGGTTTCAAGAATAGGAAACTTGGGCCTAGAAGGGAAGGAAAAGGCTCTTTAAGGCAAACTATGACTGGAGGACTGGCTGGTGGTGAATAGCAACCATGGAAGTGGAAATAACCCATACTTGGTGATGTACTGGTTCAGGTAGAGTAGGGACAGAACAGTCTGGGGAAGGAACTTATGAGTCTATTAAGGTGGGAAGAAAGTGATATTCAGGAGAGGGTGTGGGGACCAAGAAGAGAAATCTAAACATCTAAGAATATCATGACCAAGTAGGGATGCAGTGCAAGCAGGTATGAGTTGGAAAGAATGAGAAAAGAATTACCCTGCAAGAATAGAGGGCAGTGACAAGGTCTTAAGTGGGAAGGAAAGGGTCCCATCTACCCCCATGACTGAAATTGGTGATGGAATTGTAGGACCTGAGTGAGATGGTAAAACAGAGTAGGTAGCTTCTATGTCCAAAAAAAAAAAAAAAAAGTAAAGGACTTACCTGCTGCCTGCAGTGTTACCCTAGGATCAGAGAGAGAAATAGGAGTCAACAAGACAGAGTCACATCAATCCTCCATCAGGCTGAGTAGCCTGAAGGCTCGCACAGTCTCACTTGCTGGTATTGGTGAAGCTGGAACTCTGTGGCTATTGTGATCTCCAGTGCCCAGGCTGCTGGTAGATAGGGCATGGCCTCATAGACAGTGGAGGCTCAAGGCAATATTGTGTCAAATGATAATTATGGTTGCATTTATAGCAGACTCCAGGCGAAGTTGACTTAGGCTGTGCTTCTGTGGGATGGAGCCTCATGGTCAACTTCCCTTGTACCCCTTGTGGGGGTTCCGGTGGCATCAGGGCAGCTGCTAAGACTTGGGATTGTAGCATAGCTGCCTGATGCAGCCTTGTCTATTGTGAGGACTCAACTGTCTCTTCTTGAGCATTTAAAACTTCAAAGACCATTTTCACCAATTCCTGTGTGGCAATTTGGGGACCCTCCTCAGCCTTTTAAAATTCTTTCTAATATCTGTTGCTGACTGAGTAATAAAATAAATAGCCAGGACCATGACTCCCACTGGGGAGGCTGGGTCCAGTGGAGTATATTGAACTATGCTCTCTTGTAATTGGTTTGAAGGAGGAGGAGGAGGAGGAGGAAGAAGAAGAAGAAGAAGAAGAAGAAGAAGAAGAAGAAGAAGAAGAAGAAGAAGAAGAAGAAGAAGAAGAAGAAGAAGAAGAAGAAGAAGAGCCAAGTTTTCACCAGCTAGCTGTGTTATCTCTCAGAGTTTGTCAAAGTTAGCTTTTTCCAAGACCATCTGACCTACCCTGATGGAGGCAGAGGACCATGTTGTCCCACCTCCATTGGCCCTTCTGGCCTGATTGATAATTCTGGAATGGTTCTGTAGCTGTCATGGCCAAGTCCCCACAGGAAGTGTATTGTCCTTCCTGTGGAGTGGTCCTGAAGAGAGAGGGGAACGTGAACCCTAACAATTCCATCAGTTCCTGCTACCTCTCTGAGAGGGCAGTGAAGGGCAGGGGTATGGTGAGACCTGATATAAGAAGAGACAGAGGAGGATTTGGGGGGTTAGGCCAGTGTGTAGAAGGCGTCCAAGAGGTGGTTTGTGACATGGAAAGGTAGGAAGAGACAGTAGGAGGAAGGGGAAGAGAGCTAGGTGGGTAAGTAGAAGGAAGTTGGCCTCTCTTTGACTAGGGAAGAAGTGGAAAGGGGTGGATAGGGAGAGGAATGTGAAGAAGGTTGCCCCACAAGAGTGGGTTGGGTAGTAAGGGTTTGAGGGAGTAGGGGAGTGGCTGGTGGCTCTGGCAACATGTTCATGGAGGAACTTTCAGGATTCCAATTACCAGATAGTTGGGATCCTGGAAACCAACACCAGTGCACTAAGACATTGACCAGTGAGGGAAGGATAGGAGCACCATGCCCAGAAACCATGTACATACAAGAGTTATGTCCACTTATCTTCTTTTTTTTTTTTTTTTTTTTTTTTTTTTGGAGACAAGGTTTCTCTGTGGTTTTGGAGCCTGTCCTGGAACTAGCTCTTGTAGACCAGGCTGGTCTCGAACTCACAGAGATCCGCCTGCCTCTGCCTCCCGAGTGCTGGGATTAAAGGCGTGCGCCACCACCTCCCGGCTATCCACTTATCTTCATCCAGCAAAAAAATTCAAGGTCACAGAGTATGGACAATTTAAGAGTTCCATCAGGTGGCCATTGTTTCTTATTGTCAATGTCATATTGAGGCCAGATCTTAGTGCATAGAGCCATTAGCCATTTGGGACAGATGTATTGGAGATTCTCAATTTAAAAAGAGTTTGTAGAAGGCAGACCAAGGGCATTTAAGTATCAGGCTTTGAATTGTAGGTACCCATCTTGCAAGTCTATGCCACTGTGATAGACTTTTGAGTCAAAAACAGAGGTGTGGGAAATTCCTTGAAAGGATGTCGCCTGAGGAAGGAACCCCAAAAAGGCAAGGCAGGTACTTGTCCCCCCAAGAACAAGACAGATCCTTGTCTGGTCAGATTGGATGCTGCCTGGCATGGCTGCATCTTCCACAGACAGCCCAAAAAATCATAGAAAGTCTTGGGCCTTAATGTCAATGACTTGAAAATGGGAATTTACCCAGATGAAGCTGATCTTAGCATGGTGGAGAGCAGGTGCAGGGAAGAAGCGTGTTTTTTCATCATTCAGCCCTAGGCTGGTGGGAAAAACAGCCCCTACGTGGGACCTCCAGATGAAAAGTTTTCTCATCTGAATAAATCTTTCCACCTATGCAATAATCTGAAACAGACAAAATTAAATCAAATTTAAAAAAAAAAAATCATGGCTTAATGGATGTCAGTACTCCCAGGTGACTTTCAGGCCCTCAGAGAGGAGATGGGGAAGAAAAACTGGAAACTACATGTTTCTTCTCAGGGGTTCAATTTAAATACCCTGTGAGAGTTATCTTGAGCCTCTCTAGGGAGGAGTCACCATTTGGTGGGCTTTCTTAAAGGTGGAGTCTTGACAGAGGCAACTCCCAGAGGAGGGGGCTTGGGATGAAACTTTTCACCCAAACGTTCCAGACTCTGGGTATAGAGCTGCCAGGGGCTGTCACAAAGCTTTAACCCAAACAGATAAATACAGATAGAAATCATAAAGGTTGTACATATTCATAATTTCCCAAAATATACAAGAGAATATGGGAACCAAATATTTCAGTTCAGCTAAAAGAAATTATAAATAAAATGAGTCCTAATGGCATTCTCTTATACCCATAAATCAGTGTCTTGTCCAACTGTTATCAGAAGAGGCTTCCTGAAATTACCTGGCTTGAGTGAGAAGGAAACACAGAACATGCAACAAACCCGATTAGGAGTTTATTTCAGAACATACAGGCCTGGGGATCTATGTGTGGGGTGGGGGATGGCATATCCAGCTTTTAAAAGATGCCAATCACATATGCACGGGGGTTGGTGAGACTGTGTCACATGCTGATGACACAGATGATGGGCAACTTATGCATGCATCCAAGGGTTTAGCTGAGTCATACATGGATGTAACCACACATGTGTACACGTGGGTTACGAGGGGGGCTTTAATCATTCAGGCATCTCTCCAAAGGCCCATCTGCATGTGCTAGGGGAGAGAATAGAACCTGATTCCCTATTTTAATCATTGGTGGGCATGAATTAGCACATGGTTGAGGTAGTGAGTAGTTGGTAAAATCTCATAATAGGTAGCATAGATGGGATAACAGTGGAGTAAGCAGGTGATCAGGAAGGGGAGAGGTTTTAGGTGAGAGCCAGTGGATAAAACTGGCTGACCATATATGAATTCAAAGAGAAAGATGAAAAGTGGGGCTCTGGGGTGAGCCCTAAATCTTTGAAGGGCCAGAGGCAAAAGTTTTACCTAGTTGAGATGAAGCTCCTGTGATATTTTAACAAGAACATTTTTTAAAGGAATGGTTAGTTTGTTCTACCTTCCCTGAAGGCTGAGGGTGGTATGGGATATGAAAATTCCAGGGAACGTTGAGAGCCTTGGACAAATTTTGGGAAATCTGGGGAGTGAACTCTGGGCCATTATCTGACTGAAATGAGGTTGGGATTCCAAATTGGAGGATGATTTCTTGGAGAGCAACATTGGAAACTGTCTGGGCTCTCTTATTAGTGGTTGGAAATACTTCAATCCACCCAGACATTGTGTCCATCAAGACTAGGAGATATTTAGCTCTTCTGACCATAGGCATATGAGTAAAATCCAGCTGCCAGTCAGTTTCTGGAAGGGACCCCTGGCCTGTGGGTAGGAAAAGGGAAGCTACAATATTTAGTCTTGAAATCTGACTTTTGACAGATTTTACAAGAGGCACTGATAGCTTTTAAGAACTCTAAGTCCTCAGGGGTAGGTTGGAGGTAAGCCTTGAAATATAAAACAGAGTTTTGCTATTAGGATGAAAGAGTTGATGTAGGTAGAACAAAAATTGCTGGGTGTCATGGGTGTTTGCAAGAATTTGGGCTGTTCTGTATGAACCCCCTGAGGTGATTGAGGTAGGGGTGGCCGCTGGAATGCTGATATTCTAGCTACTTGGTCAGCCCAGTTATTTCCCTTGGAAATAATGGAACTATCTGTCTAATAAGACAACAGTGAATAATTCCTATATCTTTGGGGAGGTAGGAGGATTTTAACAGGTTCATAATGTAACCTAAATTAGTTATAAATCCTCCTTTTATTATAAGAAGCCTGCACTCCTTCCAGATAGCTGTGTGGGACAGGAGGAAATGAAAGGCATATTTGGAGTCTGTGTAAACATTTTAAAAGTGTCCCTTTACTAATTAGAAGGCACAGGTAAGAGCTATTAACTCAGCCTGCTGATTAGTTAGGTATGGGCAGGGAGTGACTCTACTACCCCTGTATCTGATACTATGGCATAATCTGCTCTATAGTGTAATGGATTATTAAAAATTGCTGCAGATCCCCAAGTAGCTTGCTGCAGATGTCAGGCAGTGGGCAGGGGGTCCCAAGAGCAGCTAGTCTTAGGCAGGGACTGCATGTGAGACCACACGGCAGGTCTTGAAAGTTGCAGGCTCCCAGAAGCCTCCCCTATGGCAAGCCATATGGTAGCAGAAGGGGAAAGACAGATGGAGACACACCATAAAATGTGAGGTTGGATATTTATTTAGTGGTTATTGAAGGGAAGCAAGAAGAGTGGAAGAAGAGAGAGAGAGAGAGAGAGAGAGAGAGAGAGAGAGAGAGAGAGAGAGAGAGAGAGAGA
>NW_026068377.1:12018-49227 GCF_014885135.2 Alexandromys fortis | reverse complement strand
ATATAGTATAAACAGTAGCATATTTATGTCAGAATGACTGTGGCAGATATTTTTGCACAATGAAAATTATTTTTAAGACTATGGAAGGCACCATGAGAGATAAATTTGATCTGAAATTTGTTTGATGAGGTTGTTTTTTAAAACTGACAAAACCTCTCAGCTGTCAAACTGCATAAGAGATTTTGAGAAGGATAAAATTTTACTTGAGTTACTGGTTAAAAATGGCAGATAACTTACTTGTTTTGCACCTAGATTTATTCCTCAGCATCCTCCATGGTCGCTGATGGTCCCATTTGCCACAGGACCTGCCAGGCTCCAGAAGATCCTATGGTCTAACAACTCTGTAGAAAGAGAGGCCTAACTTGACCTGAGCAGCCAGGCTGTTGATTCCCGTAATTATGTCCATGTCTGGAGATCGTTAGTTTAGATGAAAGGCAGTTTTTCCCAGTGGTCAGCACTTAGCAGTTGTAGTGAATTTTAGGTGGATATCATGTGCTCATTTGTCTTTTGTCTTCTTTGGAGATAGTAGAGTGCTGCTAGGAGCCCACTTGTCTCTTTCTGTTATGAACAGTTTCCCAATAATTCAATATTATATGCCATATTCCCTAGATCTCTGATCAGTTGAGGGCTGTTTATCAGGTAAAACCACAGTATAGAATCTGCCTGGAGATCTGGGTCGGAGCTTGTGTGTACTGGCTCTTAACATAACAGATAAGATTTATACTCATAAAAACACAGAAAGAAGAAAAGACTGCTCATAATAGATGGTTAACAGCAGAATTGACAACAGTAGAGAACACCTTAAAGTATTTTAAATGATAGTTGGATTAAATATAAAGTATTTTTGTAAGAGACTTAAAAGTACATACCAGTTTAAAACATGAGACTTATTGTTTTTTTTTTCAGTCTTAAATGTCATGCAATGAACAATTATAACATTAAGCAAAGGTGCATTTAAGTTATATGTATGAACATACACACAGAGAGTGAACAGGAATTTGGCAAAGTAGATGCTCTTGGTGGGCCCTACCAAAGGCATGCCACTGCACAAAACATAGGCAACGAGTCAACAAGAGGAATTTATTGAAAAAAAAAAAATAAGTAAACCAGGGGACAAGGTAGAGTATAGTTTAAAAAAAGATGGGAGAACTTGGACACCTGACCTGGCTCTCAGTTAAGATGGCGGTAAGGTCACCCATGTAACAGAGTTAACACTGGGGAACCAGGCAGGGAATAACTCAGTAAACATGGTGAATCCTGGTCACCTGACCTGGCTCTCAGCCAAGATGGCAGCGAAGTCACCTGACCCCAGTCAAAATGGAAGCAGTCACATGTTGTATGGAAAAGCCACAATTATTGAGATGCAGGGATTTTAAGCTTAATAAGAGAGACCTAGAGGTGTGTTATGCCCTGTGGCTGAGCTGCCATGCCACAAGCTGCAGAGGGGAGCAAAAGACTGGAACTGAGAAAAGTCACACCTTGCCACAAGTAATGGCAGGGAGCAAAAGGTTGAAATTGAAAAAGGCCATCTCATGGATTTGACCAATCTTGTTGACAGCAGTAACCAAGGCAGGGTCCATTTGCCTGTACGCTGACAGTAGTTAGAAAGCTCCCACTGACAGTAGTCAAAAAGGTCCCATAAAAGTGTAGCTGGTGGGATACTGGCAGAATGAGGGTAAGAGCTGAAGAAGTAGGGCACTAAGGCCTGGGGTTTTGGGGCCTCTAAAAGCCTTACATCTCAGGGGGGACAGACATACATGGCTTGCTACCCACAGCTGAAATCATGAAAACCCACAAAATAGCGACACCACAAGGCACACAGTGAGATGTCTCTTGACTGTGGTCAGGGTGTGAATCAGCATGTGACCTTAGCAAGATTCATAGGAGTGTGTCTCCTCAGGCCATGAGTGGGAAGGTAAGGCCTGGCTGGATCTGGTCATGGATACTCGGAACCCAGAGAGCAGCCTTTTACAGTGAGGAAAAAAAAAAAAATGGGAAAAAAGAGAAAGAGGAATCGGAGGGACCCTGGGCTCCCAGTAGAATGCACCACACAGAGTGTGCAGTGCTAGCATGGGTAGACTGACTCTGGGTCAGTCCAGTCACAATTTTAACTAAGGGAAGCAATCCACAGCAGAATGGGGAAAACTCACCAATTGAAGCCAGTGTTGCAAGTAGAAATTGTGCTCAGGCATACGGAACTCATGGTTATTGTGGAGAAAATATCTGGTTCTGGATCCTAATCCTGGTTGAGGGGTTGGGGTGGAAGAGCCATCCAAGTCAGGGAACCAATGTAATGGCTTATTAAAAATTGCTGCAGATCCCCGAGTAGCTTGCTATGGGAGCCCCAATGGTGGCAGGTAGTGGGCAGGGGTCATGAGAACAGCCAATCCTAGACAGGGACTGTGCGTAAGACCATGCTGTAGGTCTCGGAAGGTAGCTGGTCTCTGGTGACAAGCCATAGGGCAGCAGTGGGTGAGAGACAGACAAATAGGTGCGCTGTGCAGAGTGAGGTTGGATATTTATTTAGTGGTTATGGAAGGGAAGGGAGAAATGAAAAAGAACAGAGAGGCAGAGATGGGGGGGAGACCAAAGCTGCCTCTTCGAGAGGGAGCCAGAAAATAGAGGGAACTCAGGTAGAAAGCTAAACATCAGCCTGCCTCAGCAGATGGGGGGAGTGGGCATGGCTTGTCTCTTAAAGAGACAAAACAATCATTACATATGGGTCCCATCACACAAAAAAAGAGATGTCATCTGTGTACCAGGTATAAGTGGCCTGGAAAAGTTTACCCTTCTGTATATGTGATGAGTGAACAGTAGATACTCTAAGATCTCTATGCAGGAGTGAGATAGGGAGTAGTTAGTGTTAAGATGAGGAAGGGGATTTTAGACATTAAGGGTGGGGCACATTGGGAATTGAGTGTGGAATCTTCTACTAGTGCCACCTAGAGGGAAATAACTCAGGAAGGAGGTAAAGTTTGTAAGACTTTTTAAGTTAAGAGATGGGACAAATTTGGGTGGGAGAAGACAGTGGTGGGTGACCCAAAAGTTAGTTCTTTGACTCACAAATAAGAAGCTCAGTGGCCGCTAAAGTACATATGCAGGGTACGCAAACCTGAGTGGTGAGGTCCATCTTCTTTGACAGGTATTCTATGGGTGCAAAAGAAGGTCCCAGCTGTTGTCTTAGTACCCCAAGGGCATATCCCTCCTTTTCTGTTACATAGAGGGAGAAAAGATGAGTTAAATTTGGGAGATGAAGAACTGGGGCCTGGCTAAGGGCTTGCTGGAGTCTCTGAAAGGGTTTAGCAAAGGTATGGAGAAGGGGCTCATTTAGAGAGCTGAGAGCTCCCTCATATAAGGGGTGCATGAGGATCCAGAAAAGCAGGAAGCCAGCTACTCTTAGGAACCATAAAACCTCTTCTTTTGTGAAAGGAACTGAAAGGGACTGAACTAGCTTTTCTCTGTCTAAGGTAATACCTTTTTGGGTTGGAGTAATAGTTAATCCCAAATAAATGACCTGAGGGGTCGAGAGTTGGGCCTTAGAAGGTAAGATTCTATAGCTCATTTTGGGCAGAAAATTTAAAAGAGCAGAGGTATCAGTTTTGCTGATCTCCAATAATGAACTGCAAAGTAAAATATCATCCAGATACTGCATGATTTTAGTCTTAGGGAGAGAGAGTGAGAGAAGGTCAGAAGCTAAATCCTGGCCAAACAGGTGTGGGTTGTCCTGGAATCCTGGGAAAGGACAGTCTAGCTAACCTGTGTGGAGAGGTGAGTTTCAGGATCAGTCCCAGTGAAGGCAAAGATATTTTGAGACTCAGAGATAAGAGGAATAAAGAAAAAAGCATCCTTGAGGTATAGAACTGAGAAATGGGAGGTTCCTGGAGGAATAGTGGAAAGAAGTGTGTAAGGGTTAGGCACTACAGGATGAACAGGGACCACTGCAGAGTTAATGAGCCAGAGGTCTTGAACCAGTTCCATTAGGTTTTATAACAGCATGTATATGGGTGTTAAAAGAGAAAGAAGTGGGGCAAATTAGGGTTTTCCTTAAAAGGTCAGAGACAACAGGCTTAAGTCCCCTAAGACTTTTCAGAGAGAGTAGGTACTGAGCTTAGTAGAATCTTGTAATTGGATAACAATGGGAAAATGGTATTTAGCAATGGAGGGGTTTTGGGTGTCCCAGACTTGGGGGTCCACCTGGGAAGCTTATAGAGACACATTGGAGTTGGGAGGGTGGGAGGCTAGGAGAAGGCTGAGTATAGCAGCTGGTGAGTATGGAGTAAGGTAAATGGAAGGAGCAAATTAAATGGAAGCTCCTACTTTTGCTAAAACATTTCTTCCCATGAGAGGTACCAGGCAGGTTGGCATGAATAAAAATAAATCAGTGAGATAAATACCCCTAAAACACAGTTAAGTAATGGGATCTGCTGAGATAGATAAGGCTGTCCCTGTACCTTGATAATAGGGAAACTAGAAGGAGAGGTAGGGCCCCAGAATTCCCTCAGTACGTAGTATGTGGCTCTGGTGTCCAAGACAAAGGAGATAGGCTGTCCTTATACCATGATGTTTACCCATGGCTCCCTGTTACAGATGACAGTTGTGATCAGTTCAAAGGAGCCCGGGCAGCCTCACTCAACCTGGCCATACCTAGTAGATCAATATGGGAATTTTCTGGGTTTGATATCTCTATGCCACTATGTGGATGAGGAAATTCTACTTACTGCCCAATGTCCTTCCCTAGGGCATCTCTGACATGGTTTCATGAGACCAAGATGAGGATTAGGGCATGCTCAGGCCTAGTGACCAGTTCTACCACACTTGAAACATGGGCCTGGTGGTTCCCAAGCCCCAGGGGCAAGGGAGAAGCAGGAACAGAATGGATCAGGTGGTCTGTCACCTCGGCCAGTTGAGAGGCCTGTGGTTAGCACATGACAATGATTGTAGGCTTTGTCAGTCCTCACATGGTAAACCTTGAAAGCCAGCTCTAAGCATTCTGTCTGTGGGACCAAGGGGCCTTTCTCCAAACATCTATGTTTAGCTCTAATGTCAGAGTAGCACTGATTAAAAATTGAGTCATGAGTAACTGTCCACCTTTTGTGGTTTCTGGATCTAGGTTAGTATACTGTATCAGAGCTTTTGTGAAGTGTTCCAAAAATGTAGAAGGATTTTTCTTTGTATCTTGAATGATCTCTTAGATCATTAGTTTACTGGGTTGAGGGAAGACTTACGGAAACCTGCCAGGAAGCAAGTCAAAAACCAGTCCCTAGCTAAAATCCCACCCAGAGTATTATAATTCCAGTGTGTCTCTTGCTCTGGGACCACCTCTACTCCGGGGGGTGGGAGGAAAGAGTTTGGTGAATCTCATCTTCATGTAGTCTGGCCTGCTCCCAAACTCATCTGTGCTCTTCATGAAGTAGGTTGTTTGATAAGATCATATAGATATTGTGAAAGGTGAGATTATAAGACTGGGTAATATATTGGAATTGTTTTATGAAAGTGGTAGAATTATATGTATAGGACCCCAGTTTTTACTCTATATGGGAGAGTTCTGAGATTGAGAAAGGAATATGAACCCTAATACGTCCATCTATGCTGGCACCTCTCACAATGGAAAAATTGTAGCGGGCTTGGCCTGGTTAGGGTTGGGTTCCATAGATGCATAGGTTCATGTGAGAGGAGTTGTAAATGTGGGTGTCAGTGCTGAGCGACTGCTGTGGCCAGGCACCAGAGAGGAAGAATGATTCATCAGGGCTGCTGGAGCAGGTAGTGGGAGGGGAGAACTGAAGAGCAAGCAAAGGGAGGTAGAGAGACAGTAGGAAGTAAAGGAACATAAGTATCTGACTGTTTAGGTTGGGAAGGTGTGGATTCCTTGGTGGGGTCTGGAACAGTAACTAAAGAAACTGGCATAGAAACAGGAGTAGAATCTGGGGCTGAAGGAACAACAGCAGGAACTAAAGAGACAGGGGTAGAAACTGATGCTGAAGGAAAAGCTTCTGGAGCTATAGATACAGGAGTAGAAGCTGGGGCTGCAGGAAATGCAGGAGTTAATGGGACAGGGGTTGAAGGAGCATGAGTAGGAACTGAGAGGATAGGGGTAGCTGCCTGTTGAGGTAAAAAGGCAAGGGCTTGTTAGCTGGGTCTAGAGTGGTAGTGGAAGGTTTTTCTAGTACAAATGGCATAGCCAGAGGAAAGTGAGCAGATGAACAGCTTGCTTAGATCCTAAATATCAACAGGAAACTCCTTCCATTTGCCTGTGCACTGACAGTAGTTAGAAAGCTCCAGTAAAATGTTGGGATCGAAGGTGCTGTTAGGCAGCCACTTTAGATTACAATCTAAACTGTAACAAGGCCATTTTTTAACAAAGGTGGACAAGTGTGGGAATATATAGGTAGGGCATTAAGACCTGGGATTTTAGGGCCTCTTAAAGGCATCCTGGGGAGGGGGGGCTGGATTGATGTGTTCATATATCTTGCTACCCATAGCAAAACTTGTGAAAACTCACAAAATTGTGACACCAAAAGACATACAATAAGACATCTCTCGAGTGTGGGTGGGATGTGAATCAGTGCATCCAAAGACCCATGTCCAGGAGTGGGACAGTAAGACATGACTGAATCCATTGGAAGCAACTTGGAACACAGAGAGGCCAGAGGCTGCTCTGAGCAGCCTTTCACAGTGAGAGATGGTGTAGGAGTTCCTTCTCTATTTGTGTTGCTTTCATTGGTTATTAAAGAAACTGTCTTGGCCTAGTTGATAGGGCAAAACTTAGATAGGTGGAGTAGACAGAGCAGAATTCTGGAAGAAGGGCAGTTTTGCAGATGTCATGAATCTCCTGCCTGAGATGGACATAGGTTAGACTCTTGTCTGTAATCCACAATTACATGGATTGAAGAGAAATGGGTTAATCAAGCTGTGAGAGTTAGCTAATAAGAGGCTAGAGCTAATGAGTCAGGCATTAATTTAATCAATACAATTTCTGTGTGATTATTTCAGGTATAAGCTAGCAGGGTGGGATGGAAAAAAGGGCCCTGTGCTCTCCACTACAGAGGGAAAAAAGAAAAGAAAAGAAATGGAGAAAAAGAGAAAGAAGAATCTGAAGGACCCTGGGGCCCCAGTTATGGGTGGATTGTCTTTGGGACATTCCAAGCACAATTTCAGCTAAGGAAAGGAATCCAGAGATGAATGTCAGCCAAGGGCACAACCATAGCCCTGAAGACCTTGGTTGGGGGCAGTCTCCCCATTTCTAGGAATACCAGAGGATTTCTGGAATTCAACGGTCAATTTCTCAAGTTCAGAGAAACAGTTAAGCTGACCAGAATGGGGAAATTTACCAATTGAAGACAATGTTGTTCAGAGAAATTATGCTCAAGGCATATGGAACATGTTGTGGTTGTGGAGAAAATCCCTGGTATCAGATCCCTAACCCAGGAGAAGGGCTCGGGGCAGGAGAGCCTCTCATGTCTCATCACCAATGAAATGACCTGGCACATGTGAGAAGGAAACAGAGAACAAGCAACAAGTCCACTTAGAAGTTTATTAGAGGGTGTGCATATAGGCCTGGGGATCAGTGTGCATTGAGAGAGAGGGAGATGGCATGTCCAGCTTTTAAAAGCTGTCTAGGACATGTGCACAGGGAGTTGGCGTGACTATGTCACACACTGATGATGCAGATGATGAGTGACTCACACATGTGCACAGGCGTTTTGCTGAGTCAAATGTAGATGTAACCACAAATTCATGTATGTGCATTATACAGGGATCCTTTAATCATTCAGGTATATCTCCTGAGGGCCCTTCTGCACTTGCTCACATTTAGAACCTAGAAGTGCAGCCTTATTGTGGCAGAATAATTATACTTCTTACTGCAGCAGATGGGAATAAATACAGACATTTATAACCTGACAATATGCAAAGGGTAATAAACCTTAGAACATTCATCTCTAAAAGTAATGTCTTCATCAGATCCCTCCCTTCATTTCTTAGGGGACTCTGCAAAATATAAAACAGAAAGAATGTAAGAACCAGAGAGAATGGAAGACATCATTAATTAAGTACTTGTAGACAAACAAGGCTGAAGCACATATGAGCTCACAAAGCAGCATACACATAGTTTGCAGGGGTCTATACCAGATGAGGTTTTAGAGTTCAAAGAAGTAGACACACAACCATATTTCTAAACCAGAAGCAATCTCCAATGGATAGCTACTTGCAAGTAAAAAAGTAGTTTTCTTCAAGGGAATCTCACTGGGGGCAAAAAAGAAAAAGAAAAAAATTAAAACAAAAAAAAAACCAAAAAACCTCTTTGTTGACATTTTTATATTTAATTTTTAAAAATTTCTTTTTATATTCCAATCACAGTTCTCTTTCCCAACTCCTTCTACTTTCCCTCATCTATCTTCCCCTAGCCCACCTCCTATCCACTCCTCCCAACTCACAATTGCTCCTATAGAGAGTCAATAAAGTCTGGTACATTAATTTGGGGCAGGACCAATTCCCTCCCCACTGCGTGGGAAGCCATTAGAGATTAGTTTCACAAACAAGCCACTCTTAAGGTATACTCCATTCCCAGGAGGAGATAACCATCATAAAAAAAACTCAAATGTGTCCTTGGAGATTTTCAGTCTCACATTAACTCAGCAATTGGTATTGGTCTGTTTATTTGTTTGTTTGCTAACCTTATAGGTTCTGTGGTGTGGATGTCCAAAAACGTGAGTGGATTTCTACCTTGTCTGAAGGTCAGAGAGTTTTAGCTTGCCCAATGTTGTTGACAGAAAGTGTGGTTACATACTCTGACCTAGGAAGTGGTTACTTGGCAAGTAGGACATTGAGATGACCCATACAGGTAGATCCACCCCACCCTGACAGAAGGTCAGAGAATTCTAGAATACTTATGTTCATTCTTTTGAATTAGGAGGTTTGACCTAATGAGTGGCTGCCTTCCAGATATTTGGTCTAGGGTGGGTTCATTACCTAAACAAGAGAATGCTCTTCGAATGAATTAATGGTTTCATGTCTAAAAATATTGGAGAAAGCAACTGTTCTAGTTTTTCTTTGTATCATGTTAAAGCAGCCTTTTCTTCTCCTTTTTATACTGTGGTATAAAAGTATATGGAAAGAACACAGGCACTCCTGGAGCTTTTGTTTTTCCATATAAAGTTGATTTTTGTTCTAAACTTTATGTGGAAAAACAAAAAAAAAAAGTAGAATAGCCAAAACAATCCTTTATAATAAAGGAACTTCCGGAGGGATAACCATCCCTGACTTCAAACACTCTTACAGAGCCATGGTAATGAAAACAGCTTGGTATTGGCATAAAAACAGAGACATTGACCAATGGAAATGAATAGGAGACCCAGACATTAACCCACAAACATATGAACACCTGATTTTCAACAAAGGAGCTAAAAGTATACAATGGAAGAAAGAAAGCATCTTCAACAAATGGTGTTGTGATAACTGGATGTCAACCTATAGAAGAATGAAAATAGATCCATCCATATCTATCACCATGCACAAAACTCAAGTCCAAATGGATTAAAGACCTCAATATATCTGACCACATTGAACCTGATAGAAGAGAAAGTGGGAAGTAGACTGCAACACATGAGCACAAAAGACCACATTTTACATATAACCCCAGTAGCACAGACAACAAGAAAAACAGTGAATAAATGGGACCTCCTGAAACTGAGAAGCTTCTGTAAAGCAAAGGACATTGTCATTAAGACAAAAAGGCATCCTACTGAATGGGAGAAGATCTTCACCAATCCCACATCAGACAAAGGTCTGATCTCCAAAATATATAAAGAACTAAAGACACTAGACATGAAAATTCTAATTAACTCAATTAGAAAATGGGGTACTGAATGGAAAAGAGAATAATCATCAGATGAAGATCAAATAGCCAAAAGACACTGAAGGTCTCATTCAATCCCCTTAGCGATCAGGGAAATGCAAATTAAAACAACTTTGAGATACCATTTTACAACTGTCAGAATGGCTAAAATCAAAAACACAAATGATATCCTATGCTGGAGAGGATGTGGAGTAAGGTGAACACTCATCCATTGCTGGTGAAAATGCAAACTTGTGCAATCACTTTGCAAATTAGTTTGGCAGTTTCTCAGAAAATTGGGAATCAATCTACCTCAGGATCCAACAATACCACTTTTGAGAATATACCCAAGAGATACTACAAAAGCATTTATTCAACTATGTTCATAGCAGCATTATTTGTAATAACCAGAACCTGGAAACAACCTAAATGCCCCTCAATAAGAATGGATAAAGAAAGTGGGGAATATATTCATGTTAGAGTACTAATCAGTGGTGAAAAAACAATGACATCTTGAATTTTGCATGAAAATGGATGGAAATAGAAAACACTATCTTGATTGTGATAACTCAGACACAAAAAGATGAATATGGTATCACTAATTAGTAGAATCTAGCCATAAACAAAAGACATTAAGCCTATAGTTTGTAAGCCTAGAAAAGCCAAATAACAAGGAGAACCCAAAGAAAAATATATAGAGATCCTCCTGGAAATTGTAAGGAAACAAGATTGCTGGACAAAAGTTGGTAGAATGGGGGTGGGGGTATGGCTGGGGGTGGGAGAAGGGGAGATGGGTAGAGAGAAGGGAGAAAGGAAAGACAGGAAAGAACTTGGGGGAGTGGGAGGGTGGAGATGGAGGAAGGGCAGGGAAGAATGTATCTATATTAAGGGAGCAATTTTAGGGTTGGCAAGAGACTTGGCTCTTGAGGGGATCCCAGGAGTCCACAGTGATGTCCCCAGCTAGGTCCTTGGGCAGCAGAGCAGAGGATGCCTAAATTGACCTTGCCCCACTATCACACTGATTATTATTTCAAATATCATCATAGAATCTTCATTTGGCTATAGATGGAGATAGAGACAGAAACCCTCATCAGAGCAATGAAATGAGCTGCCAAGGTCTACTTGAAGAGCAGAAGGAGGGAGAAGATGAGCAAGGAAGTCTGGACTGCAAGGGGTGGGTCCACCCACTGAAACAGTGTTCCTATTCTAATGGGAGCTGACCAAATCCAGTTGGGAAATCAAACCAAACTCTCTTAATGTGGCTGACAATGGGGCTGACTGAAAAGCCATTGATAAAGGCACTGGGACTTGTTTCTACTTCATGTACTGGCTGTTTGGGACCCTAGTATATTTGGATGCAAAGCTTCCTAGTCTTGGATGTAGTGGGGAGGGCCTTGGACTTTCCACAGGGCACGGTTCCCTGCCTTTTCTTAAGGAGGGTTCAGGAGGGAGGAGGGTGAGTGGGTAAGCAGGATGGGAATGGGAGGGGGGAGGAAATGTAAATTTTTGAATAAAAAATTAAAAAAATAAAAATAAAAGAACACAGGCACATTTCAGTATTCACTGAAACTTACTCCAGGTACTACCCTATGTTTCTATTGTGTCTTCTTTCTCTTTACTTATTTTTCTATTCCTAATGCCCATACCCTACTAAGTGTTATTCTTGTCAAAGCTGTTCTCTGACAAATGGTGCTAAACATTGGGCAACAGGTAAACCCCAAAACAGAGGGATGTGTGACCAGTAGTACACTGGAGAAACATTATGGGCATCTTCCATAAATTAGACACCACAAGTATAAGAATAAAAGGTGAGGACTTGTATTAATATAGAAAATTAATACAAAAGGGCAATGTTTATATTGGGAGTATAGCTTTAAATATTTGTAAATATGGGAGAAGAAAATAGTATTCAATTCTCTGTACATATGCTTGGGTGTATTTTGATAGCCAAAGAAGCTGGGGTGGAGTATAAATAAATGCAGAGATTTTCAGTGTTTGTAGATCATGTAAAAAGTATACTTCACGACTGCCAGTATACCCATTGCCATCTTTGGGCTGCTCTTGGACTTGGATAAGACAAATTGCAGTGCTTACTTCACCCAAGGCAAATGGCAGTGCTCTGGACATGGAGCTGCAGTGCAACTACTGAGCTGGTGAAAGAATGAAGGGAGCACGGGACACAGTATGCACCTTTGCCACAAAGCCTGAGCTGTGTATCTAGGCTGTGGTCATAGAGTTACAGCCTCTTGGCTACTGTAGAGATTGCAGAAGCTCATGCACCCATGCTATAGTCAGCTAAATTAGTCTTCTTCACTCCATGGTGCAGAGTCAGAAAAGTCAGGAAACAAAGTTTAGAGGCTCATGAGAAATGGTTAAAGACTAATAGGGCCATGAGCCAAGGACCCTATAATGGGTAAATCTACGCCTTTGTAACAGATTGGAGGATTCAGAAATTCTCTGAGTTTTGAAATTATAAGATTTAAAATAATAAAACAAATATAATTAAAATGGCATGGCTATACCCCACTAAGCTTGCAGATGAAGAGGTCTCAAAGTCGCTGTAATGGCAGACACCTGGGAACCTGTAAATTTGCCACCTACACTAACCTCTGACAGGACTGCTAAACATAAAAAGCATGTCTTGTGCTCTGCCCAGGTACAAAAGGCAATGAAGAACCAGCCTCTTTCTCCCAAGTACCTAGGCAAGACAACCAAGCAATGAATAGAGCATGGCTTTTATTTGGCAGAACAAGCAGAGCCAAACAGAAGACAGTTGCCCAGGCTCTAGCAGGCAACCAATCTTCAAAAACATAGATAACTATCTTACCCTAGTAGACAGATGTGGGTTGCAGAACAAGTCTGCCCTGCCTGGGCCAAGTGTCTGCTAAATGAGCAAGTTAAAGACTGTCAGCTAGACAGACTTGCAGCTTAGATTAGAAAGATAGCTTACAAACTTTTAATAAGATATTCAATGCTTATGTTGCTATTTATTGCTACTTTCATGGGAAATTCAAGTCCCTCAGTGAGATTATTAAGGCGAGGAATTCGTCTAGTTTCCCCAGGCAGTTCACAAAAGCCACTAAACAAATGAAGTCTCTAAAAAGGCATGCAATTACTGTGCATGTACTACACAACTTCAAAAAATAAATAAATAAAGAGGCATTATAGACACAGTCACTAAGAAATGCTTTAAATCATGTCCCTTTATTCTAAACTATTGGATGTAGATTACCATGATCAGTCTGCCACAGAATGATTTTGGCATGATGGCTCCAAGGAGAACATTGCTAAAGCAAGATGGAAAGACACTTACACTGGATTGTGAAATAATCCAGTATAAATAATCCCAGTAATAATTTATGTTTTGGGGCATAGTTGTGCCTTTTTTTCACAGGAGGAAAATAAGGCTTAATGACTGCACGTACAGAGAGAGAGATCGAACCTTGGGTGGCCCAGTATTTTTTCTCTGGGTACTCAAAAGAGTAACTGGTCCTCTTAAAGATCATTGACTGACATAGATTCCACATCACCTCCCTCTTTTGTATAAATAAGAGAATTCCAAAAACAATACAAAGCTATATATGCTGGGAAAAGATATCAGGTATAAAATTAAGATTACAACTAACATAAAAATGTTAAGCAAGTAACAGGTGCTAAATGTTCAATAGACATTCTATTGTAAAGATTCGAAGTCTTGCATTGGAAACGACTTGGCTAAATCATAAGAAGATGGTAATTAAGACTATCTAATCTTCAACCCCATTGAAGGCCTGAGAAGGGTGATAATATTAATTGAATAGGCAGGAAGTGCAATCAAGCAGCTTCCAAAGAGTGCAGTGTATGACAGAGACAACTGGCTAACTGAGCAATCAGTCAAATCTCATTTGTAATGTTGAAGCAACCAACTTTGCCTAAAGCCTAGTGTCACTGACAGACCATTTTCAGAGGCAGGAAAATTTTCAGAAATGTCTTACCCCTGGCAAGGTTTGTCAGTCCTTTTTTTGTGTCCTCATTATCCAGACCAGACACCATGAACTTTGTCTGTAGTCAAGGCATGGGCAGTTCAGTTCCTTTGCTACACAACTGAGTTTGGACTTTTTCTTCCTGTTTCATGAGTTTGCCCCTTATAATAGAGAAAAATATAATTGGTTTTTCTTTTAGTTAGTCTGGTATTCATTGACCCATGTTATTTCAACACAAAGGCACAAGGTGCCTAAAGATATTTTCTCACTTAACCTCTTGCTTACAGAGTCATCAGTCAAAGACAGATAAGATCCTTTTAGCACAAGCTGCATTAAATAGGATCATTTATAATTAATTTGAATGAACCAATGATGTCCAGAAAATGGGAAAATGTTCACCTAAGGGAAATATGATCATCTGTCCTATAGCAGAAGCTCAGTCTTTATTAAAATGAATAAGAAGGGAGAAACATGTGTAGGCCCCAAAATGTGAAGTTTCTTTTCGACTCAGTCCTTGCAATAATTAATTCCCAAGGAAATCACACAGAGGTCTATATTAACTGACTTTAGCAACTGGATCTATGCCATTTCTTAGCTTTCTGAGATTCCATGGTGGAGGTACAAGCGGTAGCAATGTTTATTGCTACAACTCTATGGTATTTCATAGTTCCTGCCAGCAAGCAAGCTGCAGCACTGTGCTCACAAGCCACATTTAAATGATCTGTAGCTGGGCCTCCTGCCTGAAAAAATCAGAGTTTGCACTGGCAGGATGACCCAGAAAGCCAGCATTTTAAAACAGTGCAGTCTTTTTTCCTTCTACAGCTTAAAACCAAAAAAGCATGCTGTCAGCTTTTCATCAACATCATTTAAGTGTTTTGTGGCAGGACCTCTGTTGAAATAGGAAGAGGCGCCGGGGCTGCGTCCCCAACACCCTGGCCACTTGGCTAGCTTATGCCCGAAATAACAACACACAAACTGGATTCATTTAACTGCTTGACCCATTTCTATCTAGCCTCTTCTAGGTTAACTCTCGCACCTGGACTAGCCCATTTCTAGTAATGTGTGTAAGCACCCCAAGGTGCTCTTACCGGGAAGATTCTAGCCTAAGTCCATCGTGGGTTGGAGCTGCCTGGGAGAGCAGAGCATGGCGTCTCTGCTCCAGAGAGCAGAGCTGTCCAGTCCCTCTGGAAGCAGAGCAGAGTCTGACCTCACTTCCTCTTCCGCCGAGCATCCTATTCTGTTTACTCCTCCCACCAATGCTTTAACCTATCAGGGCCAGCCAAGCAGTTTCTTTATTGCTCAGCCAATGAAATCAACAGATTGATATGACACCCCCACATCAGACCTCTTAAAAGAGCAAGGTTTTACAGCTAAAATTGAGTCAGAAAGCTTCTCTTAAATGAGAGCCTTTGCCTCTAGCAAGCAGAAGCCACCTGAGAAAATGCTGCTATAAATAAGCCTTGCTTAAATCTACTCTTTTTGTCTAGAATTTCTTCTCAAGCTCTCTCAGGCTTTTGGCAAGTCATTTGTTTCAGAGGTTTTTTCCTGCCCAGTTCCTGCAATTGTTAAGTCCCAAAGAAATCACACAGAGGTCTACATTAGTTATACACTGATTGTCCCATTAGCTCAGGCTTCTTATTAACTTTTATAACTTATATTAGCCCACTATTCTTTTCTATGTTAGCCACGTGGTTTGGTACATTATTCACCATCACAGTCACATCTGTCTTCTTCTGGGGCTGGGTCTTGACTGCCGAGGAATGGGTTTCCTTCTCCCCAGAATTCTCCTCTTCTCATTGATGCACTTCTACTTCCTGTCTGGTTGTCCTGCCTATACTTCCTGTCTGAATACTGTCTAACTATCATTTATTTAAAATATAATTGACACAATACAGACCATTGTCCCACACCACTCTTCAGAGGTTTTTAGCTTGCTCAAAGATGTTTACAACAAGTGTGCCTACACACCCTAACCCAGGATGTGGTTACTTGGTGTTTTGAACATTAGGATGGCCAATGCAGATCCAATCCACCCTGATTGAAGTACAGAGAATTCAAGCATACTTATGCTCCTTCCTTTGAATATGGTGGATTCACTATCTAAACAACCGAATGTTTTTCTAATAAATTAATGGTTTAATGTCTCAAAGTATTGAATTAAGTAACTGTACTAGTCATCCTTTGTATCTTGCAGTGTTTTGTCTCTTCTCCCTTTTGCATTAGAGTATAAAAGCATGTGGGGAAAAAAAAAACACAGGTAGATTTCAATATTCACTTGAACTCCCTCTGGTACTATCCTATGTTGCTGTTTTATTATTTTCACTTGTGTCTTCATTCTCTTTACTTATTTTTCTAATCCCCATGTCCTTACGTGATGGAGGAAGGTCATTGGTTAATTAATAAAGAAACTGCTTGGCCTCATAGGTTAGAACATAGGTGGGTGGAGTAAACAGAACAGCATACTGGGAGGAAGAAGAAGTGAGGTAAGACATGATGCGGCTCTTCCCCAGGGCAGACGCAATGAAGCTCCAACCCAGGATGGACATAGGCTAGAATCTTCCCGGTAAGCGCACGTTGGGGTGTTACACACATTAATAGAAACAGGTAATCAAGATGTAAGAATTAGCCAGTAAGAATCTAGAGCTAATGGCCCAGGTAGTGTTTAAATGAATATAATTTGTGTGTTGTTATTTCGGGGCATAAGCTAGCCAGGCGGCTGGGAGCCGGGCTATGAGAAGAGGCCCACAGCTCCTTCAACACTTACCCTTATAAATGGTAAATTTATTGAAATTGGTCTCTGAAACTTAGTATATGTATTATGTTTTTTGGTTTCTGGATTTTATCAGATTTCTCTGTTTGTAAACACGTGTTTGTGTATTATAAGTTTCTTATGTTTTTCCCCCCTTTGGATGTTTTTCTTGTTTTGGAGTTTTGTCATATTATAATTTGGATGCTTATAAAGTATCTTATTTTATTCTATTATTATTATTATTTAGATTCCTGCATGTTTTCTAATGAAAGACAAAAGTGTGCATTCAGACGAACAAGAAGATGTGGAGAAACTAGGAGGAGGATGAGGAGGGGAAAGAGTAATCAGAATATATTGTATGAAAACAATTAATTTTCAAGAAAAGAAAAAATCAAAACAAAGAAGTTTCCATTTTATTTTTCCTAGGCCTAGGAAAACAAACATATCCTTCCATGATTGACTTATTTAGAATATTTATATAGATATTCACCAGAAAGATGAACTCATAACTTCCTTTACTTGTGAAATTTTTTTAATATTTATTTATTATGTATACAATATTCTGTCTGTGTGCCTGAAGGCCAGAAGAGGGCGCCAGACCTCTTTACAGATGGTTGTGAGCCACCATGTGGTTGCTGGGAATTGAACTCAGGACCTTTGGAAGAGCAGGCAACGCTCTTAACCACTGAGCCATCTCTCCAGCTCCGACTTGTGAAATTTTTGACAGTCTTCGGTATCAAGTGTGATAAAATGGACTTTCAGTTACCTTTTCAGAAAATTTCAAAAAAGCCTGGCCTGAACTATTTAAATGTTTGGAAAATTCAGCAATGAAGATTACCTTAATGAGGTTTTAGTGTTTGTTTTTTTTTAATACAGTTGAGTGCTTTCTTTTGCCTGATATGTATGCCTGTGCATCATATGCTTAGATGATAACTGAAAAATAAATAAAGAAGATACTCTATCCTCTAGAAATGGAATAAACCTGGTTGGGAGTAAAAAATGTGAGTGATGGGGATTGACTCCATGTTCTATGGAAGAGCAGCAAGTGCTCTTAAATGTTGAGTCATAAAATTCAAGGAAACATTTTATTATTTAATAAATCTCTTTACAATTGGTCTTCTTAGTGTTTCAATTTCTTCTTGATTCAACTAAAGCAAATTGTATTTTTCTCAGTGTTGATCATTTTTTTTTGAGATTATCTAATTTCTTGAGGGAGATGTGATACAAAAGCCTGAAATTAATATTTTTGACACCTGCTTTAATTTTATTATTTAAATTACAAAAATCAACATTTTAAAAATTACTTTAGAAAATGAAAGGCTTCTATGTGACATTTATAATTGTTGCATTTATTTTTATCAAATAACTGCTCATCTGATTCCTCAGCACCTTTCCCAACTTTACCTTTCTTCATTATTATTGTAACTATTAGCTACTATCAAAATCCTATATTAGAATTTCTTTGGTACAGACCCTAAGTTTGACTATAACCTAGTTAATTTCTTCTAAATTTTTGAATGAACTGACAATATTTATTTTATTATCCATAAACACTGAGGAATTATTTATAAAAAAAATCTCTATATTATTATTTGACACAAAATTGTATGTGCTTGATGAATATTAGACTAAATGAAACTAGGCAAGAGCACAATTAGAAACATTACATCTTGTATACAAAATATAAACCTATTAAAATTTACATAATTATAGAGCAAAATAGTGTTTTCTAGAGTTCATTAAAGAGTGGAAATAGAATGGAAATATATTTGAAGGGCAAATTTGCATAATAGAAAATAAGTTAAGAGGTTGTATATCCAGCATGAGGACTCGAGGATTTGAAAAAATGAGTTTAGTTTAGGTATTCTTGACATGCACACAGAAACAGCAACTTTTTGTTGTAATGGGAATGTTAATGTGCTACAATAAAATGTTAGTATTTCTATGGATCTCAAAAAAGCACTGGTATATATTTTAATTATGGATAGTACAATAAATGTTTAAAATGATCTATCAAAACATAAAATGATATGTATACTTAATGTATATTTCTTTTTCTTTCCTTTTTTTAGACAGGGTTTTCGTGTAGCTTTGTAGCCTGTCTTGGAACTAGCTTTTGTATACCAGGCTGGTCTCGAATTTACAGAGATCTGAGTGCTGAGATTAAAGGTGTGTGCTACTACTACCCAGCAAATGTATATTTCTATATAATAGAAATAAACTGAACAGACAACTATGTAACCTTCTTGAAAAGTCAACCATGGAGATAGTCAAAAGACTGTCAAGTATTTTTGAAGTAGAGAAGAGGAGTAGGCAGAACAGAAAGGATTCGCAAGGTAGTGATCATGTCCTATTTAATATACTGAATGAATGAATGAATGAATATATAATATACTAATTATCTATATCTATCTATCTATCTATCTATCTATCTATCTATCTATCTATCCATCCATCTATCCCTCTATATGTATTATATTATATACAAATATATAATTACCATACATATAGTAAGTATACACACCTATTATATATATATACATACATACATATAATTTAAGTCAGAAGTTTCAAATATAAAATGTTAATAATAGGAAACACTGATGCACTGATGAGAGATTAGGGAGATAGATAATTGGGAATCTTCAAGACTTTTTGCACTTTTAGTATTTAGCTTACAGCAATGCTACTTGTTTTCCAAATTTCAAAAGCTTCATTGTTAAATAGGTATCTCATATGATCTAGTGTGTTTTCGCAAAAAAAAAATTTTCTAAAACATCTTATCTATATTAAGTAATTTTAAATTAGCATTTAGTGATTTCATAGTACCTTGAAATTTTACTGATAAGTAATCAAAAAATCTCATGAAAAAGATGCAGTCATTAATAAGAATATTTCCTATAGCTTAGTTGATATTTGCATAATATATATGCATAATATATAATATATATTGTGTTTCCTTAAGAAAATAGTAAAAGAAAACAAACTTTCTAAGACAATGAATGCATCATTAATAAATTGTTCACTTATGGCCAGAGGGTATATTGGTTCAATTTACAACTAGGTAGTTGCCTATAGTTAGGTTATTATAAAGCCATGTACATGATGGGAATAATAGATAGGCTGCAATCCATTTATAACCTCAGAGATAAATAAAATGAAAATATTGATTTTTTTTTCATAAAATTCACTATGATGACATTTGCTAATATCTATAGGCATAGTAATGTTGGAAGATGTTTTATTGAGCAACAGCAAAAAGTAAACATGTTTCTTTGATTAGAAAAAAAAAAACAAAATCCTTGAAGTTATTTTTACTGATACCACTGTGAATCATAAAACAAATAATAATAATGAAGCAAAATATAATATAAAAATTGGCAATATATTGAAAATGTGGTTTTTAATTTGAAAATGATTTTAATGATATAAAGTTCTCCAATTTTTCTCATGTTTAGGAATCATGTTTTTCTTTTCTTTTTACTAAACATTTGATATATTTTCTCATTTTAGGACAATTATTCATATCTGGAATTGTTAACTTTCATCATAAATGGTTAGTCAAAAAGATGCACCTTTTAACATTAGGGAGATCCTCAATAGATAAAAGAACTTGCTTGACAATCTGAGTTTGAAGCTCCCGTGGTCACAAAACACACACAAGTAGAACAGGTGTCTGTGCATGCAGTGTTTCTCTGAAAAGAATGGAAGCAGACACAAGGATTCTCCACAAAATTGTGGGTCAGCTAAGTTAGCTTATGAAGTGGATAAACAAAAATAAATCTTGTCTCAAATAAAGAAAATGGTGAATAGTGATACACAAGGTTGTCCTGTGAACTCCACCCATTTATCATGGCAGAGAAATGTTCCCATTCACACATACAAATATAGGTATGCATATATCACAAATACACAGACAAATGCATTTTCTTTAGTAAGCACAATTAGTTAATTTGTAGATTATATACATGGTGATTAACTCCTAGTTAACAAAAATATTTTGGTGTCAAAGTAAAGAAATAAATAAAAGCATTTTCCCTTGGAATAAATTAACCAAGATTGATTACAAATTTGAATTCTAAACTTCATGTTCTCTTCATCTTCTTTTATCTGTGTCTCTGCTACAAGAATCTGAAGAATAGTGTCTTGCAAATCTGCTGGTCCCTGTGTCTGTATCGGCCATTCTGCGTATGACTGTGCCTTCTGTGTTTTCTATCTCTATGTATGTTTTTTGACTATCTGTTTGTGTGACTATGTGTGTCAGTGTCTGTCCCTGATAAAGAGTTTCACTTTAGTCTATTTAACAGCATATAAAGCATCACACAGCGAAGGATTGGGAAAGTTTACAGAAATCTTTGATAGTTTTACAAGATTTTAAGTCACTGAATCTAACTGATCATAGATGATGCAGACAACAAACAGTATTAAAAAAAACTTATTTATTTATAACTACTTGTAAATAAATATTTTCAAAAATTTATGGTAGATTTTTGAAGATAGTTTTGACCTATGCATTTGCTGCTTTCAATAAATGATGCACATGCATTGTTCTGGATTGAAGTATGGAAAAGAACATAGCCTAAGATTTCAGCTATGCAGTAGCATATGTTGTAAAAACTTGATTATGTGGGAAATTCAAGGCAAGTTAAAGTGATTACTACAGAGTTTTCCTAAAGACAGGTTAAAAAAAACAGGCTGAATAGGCAGTAAGAGAGCAGTCTTAAGTAGTGTAAAGGCATATTATTAACTATGGTTAAGAGATACAGCAAAAGTACCTGTCTCTTAGAATGTAAGACATATTTTCATAATATTGCATTACTACAGTTATTCTAAGAGAAAAAAAATATTGAGTTTCTTTTCTATGTTAGTTTTATAAAATCATAATAAAATACTAATTACTTTAAAGTTGTTCGCATCAAGTAGGTATATGTTATCTATTTTCTTCTTGAGAAAGTAATGGCAAAAAACACAAATTGGGCTTCTAAATAAGGTTATGAATCACAATTTACATAGCCAACCCGAACTTATATATATAAAAGTGTACTATGATTTATTTAATAATTTTCCTTAGTAATATATTAATAATCACATATCAATTTAATACACAAATAATTAATTTTCATTATATGAATCAGTTTATAGTCTTGGTAGTCAATATATATTTTTAACAAAACTTTGGACATCATTTTTTTTTTAAACAGAAAGAGTAACTATTACTAATTTTCAAGTAAAAGAGGTTAAAAATGAGAATTTTGTGCATTTTGATTGTTTTGTGATAGTCTTTCCAAAAGTTTACTTTCTTCACCCTCATTTAACACAATTATTTTCTGATTGGTGTTTCTATTTACATATTCAAGAGGAATTCAAGATCCATTAACAGGGCTCTCTCTCTCTCTCTCTCTTTTTTTTTTTTTTTTTGCTTTCACAAAGCAAAATTGCTTTTATTCCAATCACATTAAGCATTTTCTGTTAGTTTGAAAGATAAGTATCTATAAGTATCTATTTACCTTGATGTGCAATAACTTGAATACCATTCTCTATTATCATTTAATTCATTTTGATAGTTTCTTAAAATTCTTTTATTAGGTACAAATATCACAAAAACATTGTTCTGAAAATTAAGTATATTCATTTTTCAAACTGTGTTACATTCATTACATTCAGTGATAATAACATATTTTCATCAGGGAAAATACAGGCTTATCTTGTATCACCCAAGATTAATGATTGACAAAAATCTCATATATAATTCATCTGCTATTTGAGGCAGTTCATGCTAAAAGCTATAATAGAAAATTCTAAGGAATTTTGAAATTTGACTTACCATTATAGCACAGATTTACAGTATCAGAATTTTATGAGAGTTCTCCATATGGAATAGATACCAGATTTAGAAAACAGGAATAGTTGATTTAAATATTTATTATTTTGACTATTGAATCACATATGTGATTCTAGAATTTTACTAAAATATAAACACTTTAATTAAATTGTATGTTGAAGTGCAACAAATGTGTATTTAAATAATACATTTTTAATGAAAAACAGGAACTCTTCAAATGCATAGCTAACAGAATTTCTGTTATGGAGATGGCGTGACTTGTAGAGGTGCTTGTGTGGAGTCCTGAGGACTTGAGACCAATCCCCAGATTCTACATACTGCAATAGAGAAAGGGTGATCAAGAGAGGCCTTATCACACAACAAAAGTATATGCTCTACTATGTTTATAGCAGCATTGTTTGTAATAGCCAGAACCTGGAAACAACCTAGATGCCCTTCAATTGAAGAATGGATGAAGAAAGTATGGAATATATACATATTAGAGTACTACTCAGCAGTAAAAAACAAGGACTTCTTGAAGTTTACAGGCAAATGGATGGAAATAGAAAACACCATCCTGAGTGAGGTAAGCCAGACCCAAAAAGAGGAACATGGAATGTTCTCACTCATATTTGGTTTCTAGCCATAAATAAAGGACATTGAACCTATAAGTTGGGTTCTTAGAGAAGCTAAATAAGAAGGAGAACCCAAAGAAAATCCTGAATATTTCTCCTGAATATTAAACTTCATCAGGCGATGAAAGGAGACAGAGACAGAGAACCACATTGGAGCACTGGACTGAAATCTCAAGGTCCAAATCAGGAGCAGAAGGAGAGAGAGCACAAGCAAGGAACTTAGGACTGGGAGGGGTGCACCCATACACTGAGACAATGGGGATCGGGAACTCACCAAGGCCAGCTGGCCTGGGTCTGAAAAAGCCTGGGTCAAAACTGGTCTCGCTGAACATAGCGGACAAGGAGGACTACTGAGACCTCAAGAACAATGGCAACGGGTTTTTGATTCTACTGGACCTAGTGGTTTTGTGGGAGCCTAGGCAGTTTCGTGGATGCTCACCTTACTAGACCTGGATGGAGGTGGGTGGTCCTTGGACTTCCCACAGGGCAGAGAACCCTGATTGCTTTTTGGGCTGACGAGGGAAGGGGGCTTGGTTGGGGGAGGGGGAGGGAAAGGGGAGGCGGCGGCGGGGAAGAGACAGAAATGTTTAATAAATAAATAAATTAATTAATAAAAAAAAAAAAAAAAAAAAAAAAGAAATTTCCTCTGACCTCTACACATAACTGCTGCCAATTAAAATGTATGTTCAGACATGCATGTTTGTACACACACACACATAAACAATATAAGAAATAAAACAAAAAAAAACTTAAAAACATATAACAAAGTTTTTATTTTCTATGTATATGAGTGTTTCACCTAAATGCGAATGTCTGTACACCATTTGTAATTTTGGTGCCCAAAAAAGTCTTAGGAGGGTGTTGAAAACTCTAGAATTGGAGACTTAGATAGCTGTCTTGTTGAGGCTGAGAAGTGACCCCTAGTCTTCTGGAAGAAAAGCAAGTTCTTCAAATTCCTAAACCATCTTTCCAGTACCTTCTGCCAAATTTTAAATAATATATATATTGTTTTTAATGTAGATAATATAGCCAAATTGCTTATAATTTCTAAAATCTTTAATCTCTTCGATGTCATATTTAAATAGCTAAAGAAAGACCCTAAGTAAAAAAAAAAAAAAAAAAAAAACATGTAGGTGATTTCCTTTGATTAACTTTTATATCAAACAAATACTAGTTAATATTTTTGAAGAATTTATGGCCTATAAAACTCTAAATTATAGAATAAAATAAAACATTGGAATGCCACATTCTATATAACATTGAAAACCGTAGAATGATTTAATATTCCCTAACATTTTAAGTGGGGCATTAGAAGCAAACACAAGCAATATATTATAATTCATCATACATAATCAATTCATATAAAATGTGGAAATAATATTTATTCACAAGTGTTAAGTTCATAAACAGGTTTTAAAGGTAAACTAATTTAGTGTCACATAAATTTCAAAAGTGATCTATTACATTTTAATTAGATATTTTGGGTAAATTACTAAATCTTTAAAGTTGCAATTGTCTTTACAGAAAAATGGACAAATTCATTTATTTTTTATAGTTCAGTTATATTTCTTGTGAAAACTTCACACATATTTGATTAAAGTTGGCATTGGGGATGGGATAGATGGAAAACTGGCAGAGCACCAGGGTTTCATTTTCAGAATGCACTCATAAATGTCTGTAACTGGAACACTTGGAGAATCTGTCATCTGCACTCTCAGTGCAAACCTGAACCCATATATATACCCACAAAATTGCACACAAATACATGTAACAAAAATAAAAGGAAATACATATTTCTTTGAATGAGCTTTCCCCAAAAGCTCAAATGTTTTTTTTTTTACATTCTTTTTTGCCTCTTCTTATTGATTTTATTGAGCTATACATTTTTCTGTGTTTTCCTGCCTTTGTCTCCCTCTTCAACACTCTCCCATGGACCCCATGCTCCAAATTCAGGAGATCTTGTCTTTTTCTACTTTCCATGTAGATTAGATCCATGTATCTCTCTCTCTCTCTCTCTCTCTCTCTCTCTCTCTCTCTCTCTCTCTCTCTCTCTCTCTCTCTCTCTTTTCCTTTGTTTTTTCGAGACAGTGTTTCTCTGTGGCTTTAGAGCCTGTCCTGGAACTAGCTCTTGTAGACCAGGCTGGTCTTGAACTCACAGAGATCCGCCTGCCTCTGCCTCCCAAGTGCTGGGATTAAAGGCGTGCGCCACCACTGCCCGGCTCATGTATGTCTCTCTTACAGTCCTCATTGTTGTCTATGTTCTCTGGGATTTATAGGCTGGTTTTCTTTGCTTTATGTTTAAAAACCACTTATGAGGAGTACATATGACATTTGTCATTCTAGGTCTGGATTACCTCACTCAATATGATGTTTTCTAGCTTCATCTATTTGCCTGCAAATTTCAAGATGTCATTATCTTTTTCTTCTGTATAGTACTCCATTGGGTAAATATGCCACATTTTCCTTATCCATTCTTTGATGGAGTAGCATTTAGGTGGTTTCCAGGTTCTGGCTATGGCAAACAATGCTGCTAGGAACATATAAAAAACATACCTAAATATAATAAAACAATATGTTGGAAGCCAACAGCAAACGTCAAACTAAATGGAGAGAAACTCACAGCAACACACTGAAATCAGGAACAAGACGAGGTTGCCCACTCTCTTTATATCTATTCAATATAGTTCTTGAGGTCCTAGCTAGAGCAATAACGTAACGGAAGGATATCAAGTGTATTCAAATGGAAAAAAAAATTCAACCTCTTACTATTTGCTGATGACATAATGGTTTACATAAGCAAGCCCTAAAGTTCTACCAAGGAACTTCTAAAACTCATAAACACTTTCAATAATATAGCAGGATTCAAGATTAACTGAACAAAAATCAGTATCCCTCCTTTACACAGATAATAAATGGGATCAGAAAGAAATCAGAGGAGCATCACCCTTCACAATAGCCACAAATACCATAACATAATGCAAAGACATAAAAAAAAAATTAAAAAGCTTTGCTTGGTCAGGACCTGGTTAAGACACTGGTTTTGATCTCTTTGCAGCATCAAGAATTAGCTGAAAATAGAAACCTTTGCAAAAATGCAGACGAACTGTCCCTAAGAGCTAGCCCTCTGTCAACATCCAGCTTTGTGATGTAGACAGCACAGAAAATAACTGCTGGGGGGTTGCAGGGAGCAAGCACAAAAGCAGAAGAATCTGCTTAAAAGAGGAAGGGGTGCAGAAGTAGTACATACCTTGTACTCAGCAAAATCAACCCCCTTGATGTTGTGACCAGATTACAACCCACAGAGAGACCACCAGAAACCGGAGAAGACCAGACTGCTATAAACAAGCTTGTATTGTTTTATTTTGGGCTAGCTTGGAAACCCCAGTCTCCAAAACCCCACAACAAGGTAGAGAGAGGAGTACGGAGTTCCACTGTTGGGTTAGCTTTTTAAAAGGCAAAAGAAACAAAAGCAGCTCTCTGGGAAGTCTGGGGGGTCTGTCATGAGTACAAGGTCATTTGTCTTCTTTTCCATCCCGTTTAGTCAGCTCTTTTGTTTGTTTCTCTTTTATTATTATTTTTATTGCTTTATAAATAATATCATTTAAAATTTTCACCTCCTCCCCTCCTTCCATGTTCCTCCAGCTCCCCCACTTCCCTCCCCCTCCAGTCCTAAGAGAGGGCAGGGTACACTTCCTTGTGTGAAGTCCAAGGCCCTCCCCCCTTGATCCAGGCCAAGGAAGGTGTGCATCCAAACTGACAAGGATCCCAAAAAGTCAGTACATGAAGTAGAAACGAATCCCACTGCCATTGTCATTGGCTTCTCAGTCAGGCCGCATTGTCAGTCATATTCACAGAGTCTGGTCTGATCACATGCTCTTTCAGTCCCAGTCCAACTGGCCTTGGTGAGCTCCCATTAGATCAGTCACACCAAATCAGTGAGTGGATGAACTCCTCGCAGTCCTGACTTCCTTGCTCATCTTCTACCTCCTTCTCCTCTTTAACTAGACCTTGGGAGCTGAGTCCATTGCTCCAATATGGGTCTCCGTCTCTATCTCCATCGATTACTGTATAAAGGTTCTATGGTGTTATTCAAGATATTCATCAGTGTGGCTATAAGAAAAGGCCAGTTCAGGCACCCTCTTCTCTACTGTCCAAGGACCTAGCTGGGGACATCCCCTTGGACACCTGTATCCCTTCTAGAGCCAAGTCTCTTGCAAACCCTAAAATGGCTCCCTTAATATAGATATCTTCTTCCATGCTCCTATAGCCACTCTTCCTCCTTCTCCACCCTCCCACTCCCCCAAGATATCCCCAGTCTTTCCCTTCTCCCTTCTCTCTCCCTCTCTCCCCTTCCTCCAATGCCACCCTCACCCCTATCCCCACCCCATACTCCCAACTTTTGCCTGGCAATCTTGTCTGCTTCCAATTTTCAGGAGGATCTTTATATGTTTTTCTTTGGGTTCACCTTATTATTTACTTCTCTAGGATTGCGAACTATAGGCTCAAATGTCCTTTGTTTATGGCTATAATCCACTAATAATTGCATCTGGGTTATCAAACTCAGGATAGTGTTTTCTATTTCCATCCAATTGCATGCAAAATTCAAGATGTCATTGTTTTTTACCACTGAGTAGTACTCTAGTGTATAGATGTGCCACACTTTCTTTATTAATTTTCCACTGAGGGGCATCTAGGTTGTTACCAGGTTCTGGGTATTACAAATAATGCTACTATGAACATAGTTGAACAAATGCTTTTGTAGTATGATTGGGCATCTCTTGGGTATATTCCAAAGAGTGGTATTGCTAGAACCTGAGGGAGGTAGACTCCCAGTTTCCGGAGAAACTGCCAAATTGATTTGCAAAGTGGTTGCACAAGTTTGCATTCCCACCAGCAATGGATGTATGTTCCCCTTACTCCACATCCTCTCCAGCAGAGGCTATCATTGGTGTTTTTTACTTTAGCCATTCTGACAGGTGTAAAATAGTATCTCAAAGTTGTTTTGATTTGCATTTCTTTGATCGCTAAGGAAGGTGAACATGACCTTAAGTATCTTTTGGCCATTTGAACTTCTTCTGTTGAGAATTCTATGTTCCGTTCAGTACCCCATTTTTTTTTAAATTGGGTTATTTCGAATTTTAATGTCTAGTTTCTTGAGTTCTTTATATATTGTAGAGATCAGGCCTTTGTCTGATGTGGGGTTGGTGAAGATCTTCTCCCATTCAGTAGGTTGCCTTTTTGTCTTAATGACAATGTCCTTTGCTTTACAGAAGCTTCTCAGTTTCAACAGGTCCCATTTATTAATTGTTGTTCTTATTGTCAGTGCTGCTGGGGTTATATGTAGGAAGTAGTCTCCTTTGCCTGTGTTGCAGTCTACTTCCCACTTTCTCTTCTATCAGGTTCAGTGTGGTCAGATTTATATTGAGGTCTCTAATCCATTTAGACTTGAGTTTTGTGCATGGTGATAGATATGGATCTATTTTCATTCTTCTACAGGTTGACATCGTTATGCCAGCACCATTTGTTAAAGATGCTTTCTTTATTTCATTGTATAATTTTAGCTCCTCTATTGAAAATCAGGTGTCATAGGTTTGTGGATTAATATTCGGGTCTCTGATTGTTCAACATCTCTGTTTTTTATGACAATACCAAGCTGTTTTCATTACTGTAGCTCTGGAATCGAGTTTTAAGTCAGGGGTGGTAATGCCTCCAGCAGTACCTTTATTATAAAGGATTGTTTTGGCTATTCTGGGTTGTTGTTTTTCCATATAAAGTTGATTATTGTTCTCTCAAGTTCTGTGAAGAATTTTGTTGGTATTTTGATGGGGATTGAATATTAGTAATGTTTCTTTTACTCTGATTGAGTTTTGTTTAAAGTCAATTTTATTGGATATTAGTATAGCCACACCCATTTGTTTCTTGGGTCTGTTTGATTGGAATACGTTTTCCCAACCCTTTACTCTGAGGTAGTGTCTGTGTTTGAGGTTGATGTGTGTTTCTTGTAAACAGCATAATGTTGGATACTTTTTTAATATCCATTCTCTTAACCTGTGCCTTTGCATAGGTGTATTGAGTCCATTGATATTAATTGATATTAATGACCAGTGGTTGTTAACTCCGGTTATTTTTTTTTTTTTGTGGTAGTTTTTGTGTGTTTTCCTTCTTTGAGTTTTGCTGGTGGAGGGTTGTCTGATGTCTGTGTTATTATGGGGGTTGTTTGCTTCTTTGGGTTGTATTTTTCCTGTTAGTACTTTCTGTAAGGCTGGGTTTGTGGCTACATATTGTTTAAATCTGTTTTTCTCCTGGAATGTCTTGCTTTCTCCATGGATGGTGAAAAAAAAAGGTTTGCTGGGTATAATAGTCTGGGCTTGCATCCATGATTTCTTATTTTCTGCAGCACATCTATCCAAGACCTTCTGGCTTTCATGGTTTTCATAGAGAAGTCAGGTTTAATTCTGATAGTTTTACCTTTATATGGTACTTGACCTTTTTTTCCTTTGCAGTTCTTAATATTCTTTCTTTATTCTGTATGTTTTGATTATTATATGGTAAGGAGATTTTTTTTTGATCCAGTCTATTTGGTGTTCTGTATGCTTCTTGTACCTTCATTGGAACATCCTTCTTTAGTTTGGGAAAGTTTTCTTCTATAATTTTGTTTAATATATTTTCTGGGTTGTCATTTTTATCTTTATTCTACCCCTATTATTCTTAGGTTTGGTCTTTTCATGTTGTCCAAGTTTTCCTGGATGTTTTGTGTTAAGAATTTGTTGGATTTGCTGTTTTCTTTGATTAATGTGTTTATTTCCTCTATACTATCTTCAGCACTTGAGATTCTTTCTTCTATCTCTTGTATTTTGTTGGTTATATTGTCTTTGTAGTTCTTGTTCATTTGTTAGATTTTCCATACCCAGCTATCCCTCGGTTTGTGTTTTCTTTATTGCCTCCATTTTGGTCTTCAAGTCTTGAACTATTTCCATAACCTGATTGATTGCTTTTTCTTGGTTTTCTTGGGTATCTTTGAGGGATTTATTAATTTCTATTAACTTTTTGTTTGTTTGCTCTTTCATTTCTTTAAAGGAGTTTTTCACATCCTGTTTAATGGCCTCTACTATTTTTATAATGTTATGTTTAAAGTCTATTTCTTCTACTTCTTCTGGAATAGGGTGTTCAATCCTCTTGTTGCATGTTCACTGGATTCTGGTGTCGTCATGTTGCTTTTCAGGTTGTTGGAGGAATTCTTGCATTGGTACCTGCCCATCTCTTCCTTAAAATGCAAGCAGGAGAGTCTTGACCTCTTGGTTTAACCTTTGCAGTCTCTGACTGTGTACTTGGGGGATTTTCTTGGTCTGACCTCTCTTAGGACCCCTCTGCACTGGTGCTGGCTCTCAGATTTCCTCTGCCCTGAAGCAGGCTGTGCTGGTGGATATAAGGACCCCGCAGATGGAAACAAGTGGTTGGGAGCAAGATGCAATGCGGTAACTAGAGAAAGCCAGTAGCCTTGGAGACACCCCGCTGTATGTCCAGAAGTGTTTAGGAAAATGGAGGGGGCCTGTTACTCCATACCAGGGTCCATCCAGCCGGGCATGCACACACTTACCCCTCTGGATGGATCTCCTCAGTACAGGATCAGGAACTCTTGCTGGGTCAAGGACCTCACAGACAAAAGAGAAGGCTTGGGGAGGGAGCAGGGACATTTGAAAAAAAGAATCCCCTGCAGCAGGAGCTAGACGGCACTTGTACTCCATTCCCAGGACCTTCTGGCCAGGGGGCCTCTCTCAGTCATTAGCTCCACCACCTGCCTTCTCAAGAGGCATTCCTCTGCCCTCAACTGGGTGCATGATGACTTTGCTACCTGCCCTATTTCAGGTGCTGCTGCTCCCTGGCCTTGGAGCTCTGAAGGTCCCAAAGTTCTTCTGCCATACTGCATTCCCCGCAGTCTCAAGGCTTAGCTCTCAGCACCCAGGCAGTGTATTCTCTGTCATCAGATCTGGCTCAGGGCTAGGGATACAGACCCTGGATGGGCTGCTGTAAAGTCATCTACAATTCACATTTAAGTTTTGTCTCATTTTTATTCAGTCCTCCTCAGTCCAGTCTTAAATATAATAAACAGAGACAACCATTTTCCAGAACTTCAGGATTCACCATTCATCCAATGTAGCAGTCAAAAAAACATTCCAAGTCACAAGCATGCATTCCCTACACTCCCTGTGTTCAGTCCTTTTGGGTGCTCTCCAAGATTTTCTCTCTCTCCTATCCATCCCTAAGGGCTGTGGGGAGGGGGCAGGGGCTCCACAGGAGCCTTAGGACCCTTGAGGATAGAAGTTAAGAGAGAAAGAAAACGAAGCAACAATTACCATAACATAACACAAAGAGACTTTGACAAATTTCCAGGACAAGACACATAGTGACACCCCCCCCCCCCCCGCGTGGGGAGAAAAACAAACAACTGTCTTTGAGGTAGCTGCAAATGAACCAGGGCCGGGAGAACACTGGCCCCTGTGTACTGACCCTGGACTGGGTCCCAGGACATAACTCCCTGTCCAAAAATGACCTGGGGCCAGAAAGTCCCCTTTCTGGAAATGACCTGGGACTGGGAGAATTCCCATCCCTGTCTAATGACATGGGAGCAAAACTCCCTGTCTGAAAATGACCCAGAGCCAGAAAGGCCCCTGTCTATAAATGACACGGGACTTGGAGAATTCCCTTCCCTGTCTGGAAATGACCCAGGGCCAGAAAGTCCCCTGTCTGGAAATGGAAGACAAGGTGTCCCTTGCTTCTCCAGGGTCTCTGTACAAGTGCATCAGCTTCAGAGAACACCTGTCAAAACAAAAAAATCCCAAATCGGTTGACCAGTACAAAACCAAAGCAGCCTAGTCAGACAGACAAGACAAAATGACAGAGACAAAGGGACAAGAGACAAAAGGCAAAGAGTGCTCTCTCACCGGTAGATGCTAATAAACCTCTGGAGTTTCATCACCCTGGAGGAATCTCTGGGGTTCTTGGCCAATGCACCAAATGTTGTGCCCAGATTACGACCCCCAGAGAGAGACCACCAGAGACCACCCAGACTGTAATAAGCACAATACAAACATGCTTGGAACTTATGTCCATCCTGGTTGTAGTGAAGAAGAGAGGAGTTGTATCTCATCTGTGGTGTAAGCTTTTAAAGGCATAACTACAAAGACATTTTGAAGCTTTTGGCAACGGTGCAAGGACTTTTTCTCCATCCCATTTTTCTAATTCAGCTTTTTCCTTGTTCTTAGAGCAAAGTCACACTGTTCCTGAGTTAGGCCCTCTTTATGAGCCTGTACCAGGTGGCTGCCAGGGCTAAGCTAAGTGACCTTGTGCTTGGTATCTCCGAAGTGGGAGAGGGGAAGGCCACTATCTTCCTGGGAAAACATTTTGTTAGGAAATTTCTTCTCACCCCTTTGAGAATAAGGGGTTAGGGTTCTACAGGGCCAGTGAATGAAAGACACTTTGCTCTAAAACAGAGATAAATCTGCACCTGACCAAGTAAGCAGTAAACCAACCAATTCCTGAGTACAAGATCTAGGCAATCTGAGTTCAAGGAATGAAAACTGACCAATTCCCACTCTGATAATCTCCCTATAAAACTTTCACCATCTAATAAGGCCTATATAAGCCCAGTGCCTGTTCAATTTGCTGCTGCCTTTCTTACACCTTGGTAAAGGCAGATGCTCTTCTGGATTCTTCCCTCCTGATAAATCTCTTGAATGAGGTTTGGGTAAGAGCTTCTTCCATTGGAGCAGAGGAAAATTACAACTTTTTACCAGAGCTGGAGAGCAGTGGAGGAATGCAAAGCAGAGCAGGGCTGTAACACTTTCACTGGGTAAATCTTGCCCTAGAAGAGCAGAGTTGTTATAATTCTGCAGACTGAGCTGAAATGTAAAAATTTCTCCAAGGAAACCCAGTCCTACCAGGGAAGACCTTTAAGCTGCTGTACATACTGTGACCTGTTTTTGGTTTTGGTTCCCTATGACCAGAACATTTTTTTTTTCATCTGAGTTGTAATGTTCAGTATTCCCTGGCTCCCAAATGGAGATTGCTTTCCATCTAAGCTTCAATGCTTACACAAACTCATGGCAACTTATAGAAGAATGGAGTTATTTGGACATGCAGTTCCAGAAGGATAAGATTTAATCACAATCACACTAGGAAAGTGTGGCAACAGGTAGTCATAGTGGCTGAAGCAGGTGAATAAGAGCTTCTATCTTGAAACAAAAGTAGAGAGGGCAAAGGAAGTGATGTGACACTTTGAAATTTCAATGCCTGTCCTCAATTACATACTTTCTTATACCCAAACAGCATAATTCCGTTTCATTGGTCCTCCTGTCTGTTTTTATGCCGATACCAGGCTGTTTTCAGGAGTGTAGCTCTGTTTGAAGTCAGGGATTGTAATGCTTCCAGATGTTCTTTTATTATACAAAATTGTTTTGGGTACATTGGGTTTTTTTTTTTCTTTGCCATATGAAATTGAGTACCGTTCTTTCAAGGTTTGAGAAGAATTTTGCTGGGAATTGCATTGAATCTGTAGATTGCTTTTGGTAAGATTGCCATTTTTACTATGTTAATTCTACCTACCCAAGAGCATGGGAGATCTTTCCACTTTTTGGTGTCTTCTTCAATTTCTTTCTTCAATGAGTTAAAGTTCTTGTCATACAAGTCTTCCACTTGTTTGGTTACAGTTACTGCAAGATATTTTGTGCCCAAGTTGAAACCCCAAGAGATACCGCCACTGGAATCCAGTCGAGAACAGAAAGCAAAGGAAACGTTTATTTAGTGCACATGCACATAGTCCAGCTAGTTGGGAGCTGAAAGCCAAAAATTTGGGAGAGTTCCCACTCCTAATTTGGGGTTGACATATCTAGACAAAACTACAAGACAGGTTTACTTAGGGTTAAGTGTGAGACACTCATGCCTTATTCTCAATGGAATGAGAAGGAATTTCCTAGCAGAATGTTTTAAAATTAGAAACCCAGTCTAGCTTTATGTACTCAGAAAGATAGTGGCCTTCCCTTATCTCCGCCCCCAAATATACAAAAGTAAAAATAACCGCACTAAAAACCTAAACCCCAAGGAAACAAACAACATGAATAAAAATTGGCTGCAGAATTAAACAGATTTCTCAAAAGATATGTAAGCGACTAGGAAAAATCTGTAAAAAGTATTCAGAATCATTGACCCTTAGTGGAACGTAGATTAAAATTATTCCAAGATTTTATCTCATTTCAATCTCAGTGCTTATCATCAACATATCAAATAGGAAGAAATACTAGTGAGAATATGGGGCAAAAGGATTCCTATTCATTTTTGTTGAGGTAAAATCTGATGCATTTACAATGGAAATTTGTCAGAAGTTTCCTCAGAAAGCTAAAAACAGAACTAGAAAATGATTTTAGTATATCATTCTTGAATATATAATGAAAGGACTCCATATATGACTACAGGGATACTACTTACACATCCATTTATATTGTTGCATTACTCACAATAGACAGAAAAAGGAAACAACCTAGGTGTCTATCATAATGAATGGACAATAATAATGTAGTAAATTTTCCCAATGGAAAATTTTTCTTCTATAAGAAAAAAATTACATTTATATCACAGGTAAAGGAACGAAATGGGAAAAATATAACAAGCAAGATGAATACCAGTAGATTGAACACTGTAAGCCTTCTTTCAATGTAGATGTTTGTTTCAACTCTTTATTTTTATTTATTTAATTGAAACTCAGTAAACTAAAGGGAAATATTTTAAAAAGGGGAATAATAGGACACAAGTGAAAAAGAGCATATTAGAGGTAAAAAGACTTAAGTAGGAAGACATACATGAAATTTTCCATTTATCAATAGGAGTCATTAAAGATAATAAAGGAACATGAGAACAAATGTAGATAAGAGAAGCCAAAGTTATTATATTGTATTTTAAACACAAGCATACAATTATTATCTGGAATATAAATCAAATTAAAATAATCAGAACTAATAAATTATCAGAGTAGAGCAAATAAAATCAAGATGTTCATTTTACATATAAGAAACACATTTAACAAAAAGGATTTAAAAATAAAAGAAACAGAAACCATTACCTTACACCTTAAGGACAAGAAATTTGATACAACTGTTACTATTATTTAACTTAATGGAAAATAATTACCATGGGGATATTTTATAATAATAAAGGAAAATAGTTCAAGAAGGCAAAAGTATTTGAGATATGTTCATTAATTTGGTGTATACTGATAAGATGGAATAGAATGTCAAATGGTTACTTGTAGGCAAATCAAAGAGTTCCACAATAGCCCAGAATAGAGTATAAGAAAAGTTTATGTATTTGGAGATAAACTCACAATAAGGGTAGCAATCTACAGTCCTCTGTTTGTGCTGGAAACTGGAATCCAAATCCAGCAGATAACAGGGCCATGAATACTTTTCAACTGCACTTATAGTACCTGAAACCACACCAAAAATGGGCAAGTATCTAAAGGAATATTGGCTGAAATATTTTGCACAACACCTCCCCTTTTGTCTAAGTAAGAGGGTTCTAAGCCTAATGCAAAATTGTATAAAATAAGAACAAATATCAAGTACTGTCCAGAAAAAAGAGGCAGAAACATACATAAAAATTAGAATTATAATCAGGATGAACAATATCAAGTAAGAAATATATGCTTAATATTTCAATAGTTACCCTGTCTTAAGAAGTCTAAGTCATATATTTGAAATGTCTTGGCTAAATCATGAGAGAAAAGTAACTATGACTGTCTAATTTTCAAGCCCATCAAAGAACTGAGAAGGGAAATAATATTACCTGAGTAAAAAGCAAGTGCAATCAAGCAGCTTCTAAAAGGTGCAAAAAAAAAAAAAAATTGATAGAGACATCCATTCTACCTAGGCAATCACCCAACATTACATTTTCAAATTTGGGGCAAACAACTTTGACTAAGGCTGAGAGTACTTCACAGACTATTTTTCAGAGACAGCAAAATTTGAAAAAAAAAAAAAAAGTCTTACACTGTCTTGGTAAGCATTTTTGATTGTATACTGCATGCATTTTTCCAGTAGTTGAGGCAGAGGCATTTCTAAGCCCAAAGACCAGTTTTGCCAAGAAGAAAACAAGCTCCAAGTGGAGTGTCCACAGTACCCACCATTATTTCAGGAATAGATTGGTGTTGCTGGGAGTAATCTTGTCTCATATGAACAGAATCTTGAGTTATTTCAGTGTCATATTCTACAGTTCTTTGAAATGTTTGAAGATTAAAGATCCTGACTAGTCTATCAGTATGACAAACTTGGGTGATTATTGACCTATAATTGATAATACATATGTAGATTAAAGAAAGACTAAAGCATCACATTAAAAAAATTAAACAATCTTTAAGCAAATGTGCATCAAATGTAGCCAATAACCTCACAATGCAAGAAATATATATACATATATGTTTATATTTATGTATATATCTTGATGAGAAGTAGAAATAAATGGTAAATATGATAAATATGTCCTTAAATTGCATCAATATTCAAAATATCTTAAGCAGAAGTAGAAGCATGCATACATACAATGTCAAAATGACTTTTTATAGATGCATAAACATTTTAAGCATAAATAGGACTATATTCAACATAACAAATATAATTTGAATTTGTATCAATATACAGGAATCAGTACCAAGTTAAACTGTCTATAACTAAAAGCTCACAAGTAGATATACTTGTTATAAGCATAGATAATAATATGCTTATTATCTCATCCTGTCCATTCACTCTTTACTTTTTTCCAAAAGAGATCTCTGAGCTGAGCCTACTTCATTTCCACCACATACCCTATATGACTTATTACCACCCTTAACAGATGACCAAATTGTAAACATATTAATGAGTTCTACAATAGTCCAATATGGAGGATAAGAAATGTTTATTTATTTGTCTATAAACTCACTGGAAGTGTAAGGATTCACAGTCCTCTTTGTTGGGCTAGAAACTGGGAATTGAATCCAGCAGAAAAGAGAGCTGTGCATATTTTTAATCTGTATAGTACTTATAATACCTGAGACCATGACCAAATTGGCCACTATCTAATAGCTATTGACTTAAAGAACTCTCACAACAGTTGCTCTATTTCTTTTTCTTCTTTTATCCTTTCTTTTTTTTATTAATTTATATATTTATTTATTAAAGATTTCG
>NW_026068377.1:9527-11112 GCF_014885135.2 Alexandromys fortis | reverse complement strand
ATAGGAGGAGATGGGCAGGCGCCAAGGCAAGAATTCACCCAATAATCCGAAAAACAACATGAAAACACCAGAACACAATGATCTTACAACAGATGGATTTGAACACCCTAATATGGAAGAAGTGGAAAAAATTGACTTTATGAAAGCAATAGAGTCCATTAAACAACATGTGAAAAATGCCCTTATAGAAATGGATGAGAAGTATAACCAAAAGTTTGAAGAAATGAGTAAATACGTACATGATACCCTGGGAAACCAAGAAGAAAAAAGATCAAACAGGTAATGAAAACAGTTCAAGAATTGAAAACTGAAAGGGAAGCAAGGAAGAAAACACAAAATGAGCAACAGCTGGATATGGAAAATCCAGGTCAACAAACAGAGCCTACAGAAACAAGCATAATCAATAGAATACAAGAGATAGAAGAAAGAATCTCAGATTCTGAGGACATCATAGAGAAAATAAACGCATTGATCAAAGAAAACAGCAAAGCCAACAAATTCTCATCACAAAACATGCAGGCAATTTGGGACACAATAAAAAGACCAAACATAAGAAAAATAGGAATAGAAGAAGGAGAAGAGTCACAGCTCAAAGGCCCATAAAATATTTTTAACAAAATTATGGAAGAAAACTTTCCCAACAAAAGAAAGATATTCCTTTGAATTCAAGAAGCATACAGAACACCAAACAGACTGGTTCAAAGAAAAACATCCCCTAGCCATATAATAATCAAAACACAGAATATACAGGTGATGGAGGTGGGTCTTGTAATAAAAAAGAAACTGCCTCGGCCATCATAGGACAGAAAATTAGGTAGGCGGAGTAGACAGAAGAGAATTCTGGGAAAAGGAAGCTTAGCGAGGAGTCGCCATGATTCTCCCGCTCCAGACAGATGCAGGTTAAGATCCTCTCTGGTAAGCCAACTCATGGGCTACACAGAATATTAGAAATGGGTTAGAACAATATGTAAGAGCTAGCCAATAAGAAACTGGACCTAGCCGGGCCAGGCAGTGTTTGAAAGAATACGGTTTCCGTGTAATTATTTCTGGGTATAAACTAGCCATGCGGGCGGCCAGGTGCCGGGGACGCAGCCCTGCCACTCCTATTTCAACATACAGGTTAAAAAAAAAAAAAAAGAATATTAAGAGCTGCAAAGGAAAAAGGCCAAGTAACTTATAAAGGTAAACCAATCAGATTTACACCTGACTTCTCTATGGAAACCATGAAAGTCAGAAGGTCCTGGATAGAGGTACTACAGAAGCTAAGAGACCATGGATGCAAACCCAAACTACTATACCCAGCCAAGCTATCGTTCACTATCAATGGAGAAAACAAGACATTCCAGGATAAGAACAAATTTAAACAATACATAGCCACAAAACCAGCCCTACAGGTAATAGAAGGAAAATTGCAACTCAAGGAATCCAACATTGCGAACACTGCCTACAACCACTCAGGCATCTAGCAACCCTTCACCAGCACAACTCAAAGAAGGGATGCACACAAACTCTAATACCAAAAAACAATAAGAATATCTGGAGTAAACAACCACTGGTCATTAATATCACTTAATATTAATGGTCT
>NW_026068377.1:0-2629 GCF_014885135.2 Alexandromys fortis | reverse complement strand
TAATATATATATATATATATATATTAGAAAGATTATATATATAAACTTCGAACAATTATATAAAGTTTACCATAATTTTTATTGAGAAATATTGCATTTATAACTATAACATGTAACATTAATGGAAATAAATTAAAAATTCTAAACTACCCAGTATATTTGTCAGTCACAGCATTGTTAACACAGAAATTTATAAAAATAAAATATGTAAGAAGGCTTTTAATAATCCATTGGTTAAATGATAAAAAGAAAACAGATGTAATGGTACATATAAGAGATCCAGACACCAGGTACTGAGAAATGAAGATTGTAAATTGCATGGCAGCCTATGTTACATTCTCAGATCTGGTCTCAAAAATAAAATCATATAAATAGGTACATAAAAACAATATGACAAAAATACAAAAATGGAATGATTGACATGAATACAGACATCCAAATATATAAGAAAAATGAATAAAACAGCATTGAATGTAGCTAAACTCACTGCTGAAAGGGTACTTGTAGATTTCAAGACCCATTTCAAACTTAATATAGAGGACTAATAATCTATGTTTTCACATCAAACTTGTCCTGTCCAGCAGGAAATTCCCCTGGGTGTATAAGGCAATTTCAAGATAATAAACAATCATCTTGGAGCATGCCTTCTAATGCCAACCAACCAATCCAAAGCCTAAGCACTTAACCACTTCCTGTAGCATGCTTTACTCACTTGGGGTTCAGTAACCAAACAACTAGGGAACAGAGTTTGTGCTCTACTGCTCCCTTTATTATTCAATATGTCCACTGTTAAGTGTGTCCAAGATGACTTATCCATCAGTTTTGATGGAAAGCAAAAAAAAAAAAAAAATGCTTTTTGACATATTTTTTTTTTTTCATATTCTTGAAGCTGGTCCTGCCCAATATTGTAGCACATGGAAAAACATGCTTCTTCAGTTGGGTTGTGAATATAACACCTGTGTTTTATAGATGTGGGATCAAATTCAGGACTTGTACATGGTAATAAAGTACTCTACCACTGAGAAATATCCTTAGTCCCAAACCCAAACTGTCTTTACTACGACTATCATCACCTGATCAATTAGACATTCCACCAACTTTCCTGCGGTATATTGTTTATGCCCTTGTGCCCTAGCTTAAACTGTTGCATGGACCAGGTTTTAACAAAACTTTTCAGCTTACACTCTGCAGCTGAAAAGCTGGTTTTCTTTCAGTGTGCTGGTCTTTACTGAATTATTGATGTAGGTTATGAGATCTGTTCTAGGGAACATTATTTTTTAAATATTTACTAACTAATCTGAAATATTTGTCTAAAGGTTATGAGATGTGACTTTCATTAAGGCAACATGGATTTGGCTGATAAGTCAAATACATAGCAAAAAGAGAGGTCAGATAAATTTAATTTTCATCCTGTACATGACAAAGGTACTTTCTATGTGTGTTTCACATGCCTTCATGTGCTCCTGCCTACTTATTACCGTCACAAAGTATTCACTGATTCGCTGGGACACAAAAAGATCACAGCCTTGGAAAACAGAGATAAGGTTTATTTAAAATGAAAAGGAAGAAGAAATCTTCATTTATATCCCGCATATGGCCTCTTAACTGCTTTTGTAATTAATTTTGGGATGACATATGTCACAACAATGTGTGAGTTCATTATATCTATACCATGCAAGCACACCAAGAGGCACATGCTCAATGCCTAGAACAATGAAATCTCTAGAATTAATTATACAAGGGTGAAGGAGGGATGGATTAACTTACTTTCTTTCTTTCTTTCTTTCTTTCTTTCTTTCTTTCTTTCTTTCTTTCTTTCTTTCTTTTTGTTTTGTTTTGTTTCGAGGCAGGGTTTCTCTGTGTTGCTTTGGAACCTGTTTTGGAATTAGCTCTTATAGACCACGCAGGTCTCGAACTCACAGAGATCCACTTGCCTCTGACTCCCATGTACTGAGAGTAAAGGCATGCAACACCACCATCCGGCAGCTGGATTAACTTTTAAAATGAGAAGGCAATAGTTTGTGAAGATTGTGACAGCTTGCAATGTCACATCTCAACCCTAACTGTCTCTAGAGTTCAGAATCCATTCTGCTAAGTTGGAAAACAGTAGCTTTCTTTGCCTTAAAGGAACTCTATAAAGTTTAGTTAGTTCCTTCTCTTCATATGGAAACTGAAATTTCAAGGAAAGACAAAGCTAATGTTTACCATTTTAGTGTTACCAGAGAAACCGGATTTTTAGTCCAAAGCGTGATTTGAGAAAATTAATTTTTTAATTGCTTACTCTTCCATCTGCTCATTTAAAGCAGTTTTGAGGTTTTGTGTTGTATAAATTTGAGAACTCAGAAATAAACCCAGGCTTTATTACCACATGATTTTAAACAAAACTGCCAAAGGTACCAAGAGCACACAGTAAGGCAGTAAGTACTTCAAAAAATGTTTAGCTAAGGCTACCCACCCAGAGCAGTGAGCCTCAAGGTCCCCAGTAAGAGAGCCCGGCACCCTCAGCCTGGGCTCCAGGGGCTCCTGTGTTCTCCTGGATCCTGCACTGCCTGCCCCGTCCTTCCTTCTGTCCCTGGATCACTGGGCTACCAGGCGGCCCTGTTTAGGTGCTGAAGAGTTCCATCTGGAC
>NW_026068376.1:92776-134682 GCF_014885135.2 Alexandromys fortis | reverse complement strand
CAAGGGCAGGCCTAAGAATTTCAAGTCCTTTGCAGTAAGAAAAGTACATTTGAGGTACCAATTTTTTGTGACAATTTTCTTCTCCATTGCTGTGATTAAACTCTCTATCCAAAAGCAACTCAGATAATGAGATTTATCTGGTTGATATCCCTAGATCACAGTCCATCCTTGTGGGAGCTTAGGGTGGAAACTCAAGCTAATAAATGAAGGCAAAACATGGGGAAACATTGCTTCCTAGCTTTCTCTCTTGTTTGTCACGGTCTCATGCTAAGCTAGTTCTCTTCTGCAGGTACACTTGCTTAGAGATATTGTCAACTCAGTGGAAGAGCCTTCCCACATCACTTTAAATCAATAAAATTTCTCTCAGATGCAGCAATTAGATGTTCTCATCTATGCATACCTGATGCTTCTTCAGACAACCCTAGGCAATGTCATATTGACAGGTGAGGCTAATTAGGAAAAAGGCAATAATATACAAGGAGGTTTTAAAGATCCAAAGTCAATGTATTAATCACATCCAATCACTTAAACAGCAAAAACCCAAACAGCAACTGGAAAACACAGAAATGTCAGGGAATGGAAAGAAGCAAGCCTCTAAGAACAATAAATAAAAAACTAAAACCAACTCTCCACAGAAACTTCTCAAACCAACAAAAACATAAGGAACTTATAACATGAAATTTTCTAGATACAAAATTGCTGAAGGCCGATCATTTTACAGAGGAACAATTAGATGATAATAAAACTAACAATATAGATTGCAACACTCAAAAAATGAGACATAAAGACATAGCTACAAATATAGATTATAATCTCTTAAACAGAAATGACAGGATTCTAATCAAAATCAAACTACCAGAAATCAATGACCATAACTCATCTAGTACACCCCATTCTTTGGAGAGATTCACTTGAAGCCTTCTGAGGTTTTAACTTTGTAGAAAATATTGTGACTACAAAAAGGATATATATATAATGCTGTTTGTGGCTATCGTGAAAGGTGATGCTTCTCTGATTTCACTCTCTGCTTCCATATCCTTTGTGTATAGGAGGGCAACTGATTTTTTTGGAGTTGATCTTGTATCCTGCCACATTACTAAAGGTGTTTATCAGCTGTAGGAGTTCTTTGGTGGAGTTTTGGGGGTCACTTATGTACCCTATCATATCATCTGCAAATAATGAAAGTTTAACTTCTTCCTTTCCAATTCGAATCCCCTTGATCCCCTTATGTTGTCTTATTGCTATTGCTAGAACTTAAGCACTATATTGAAGAGGTATGGAGAGGGTGGACAGCCTTGTCGTGTTCCTGATTTTAGTGGGATGGCTTTCAGTTTCTCTCCGTTTAGTTTGATGTTAGCTGTCGGTTTGCTGTAAATAGCTTTTATTATATTTATGTATGACCCTTGTATCCCTAATCTCTCCAAGACTTTTATCATAAAGGGATGTTGAATTTTGTCAAAAGCTTTTTCAGCATCTAATGAAATGATCATATGGTTTTTTTCTTTCAGTTTATTTATATGGTGGATTACATTAATAGATTTTCGTATGTTGAACCAGCCCTGCATCTCTGGGATAAAGCCTACTTGATCATAATGGATAATTTTTCTAATGTGTTCTTGGATACGGTTTGCCAGTATTTTGTTGAGGATTTTTGCGTCGATGTTCATGAGTGAGATTGGCCTGTAGTTCTCTTTCTTGGTTGAGTCTTTGTGTGGTTTTGGTATCAGAGTGACTGTAGCTTCATAAAAGGAATTTGGCAATGACTCTTCTGCTTCTATATTGTGAAATACATTAAGGAGTATAGGTATTAGGTCTTCTTGGAAGTTCTGGTAGAATTCCGCATTGAAACCATCAGGTCCTGGGCTTTTTTTGGTAGGGAGGTTTTTGATAACAGCTTCTAGTTCTTCGCGACTAACAGGTCTATTTAGGTTGTTCACCTGGTCCTGGTTTAACTTTGGTATATGGTATTTATCTAAAAACGTGTCCATTTCTTTTACATTTTCCAGTTTTGTGCCATACAGGCCTTTGTAGTAAGATCTAATGATTCTTTGAATTTCCTCTGTGTCTGTGGTTATGTCCCCCTTTTCATTTCTGATCTTATTAATTTGCATATTCACTCTCTGGCGTTTTATTAGTTTGGATAGAGGTTTATCAATCTTGTTGATTTTCTCCAGGAACCAGCTTTTTGTTTCATTGATTCTTTGGATTGTTTTCTGTGTTTCTATTTTGTTGATTTCAGCCCTCAGTTTGATTATTTCCAGTCTTCTACTCCTCCTAGGTGAGTCTGCTTCTTTTTTTTCTAGAGCTTTCAGGTGGGCTGTTAAGTCTCCAATGTGTGCCTTCTCTGTTTTCTTTAAGTGGGCACTTAGTGCTATGAACTTTCCTCTCAGGACTGCTTTCATAGTGTCCCATAAGTTTGAGTAGGTTGTTTCTTTATTTTCATTGAATTCAAGGAAGACTTTAATTTCTTTCTTTATTTCTTCCTTGATCCAGGTGTGGTTCAGTAGTTGACTGTTCAGTTTCCATGAGTTTGTAGGCTTTCTGGGGGTAGGGTTGTTGTTGAATTCTAACTTTAATCCATGGTGATCTGATAAGATACAGGTGGTTACTAATATGTTTTTGTACCTGTGGAAGTTTGCTTTGTTACCGAGTATGTGGTCAATTTTCGAGAAGGTTCCATGAGCTGCAGAGAAGAAGGTATATTCTTTCCGATTTGGGTGGAATATTCTATAGATGTCTGTCAAGTCCAATTGATTCATTACCTCCATTAATTCTCTTAGTTCTCTGTTAGGTTTCTGTCTGATTGACCTGTCCATTGGTGAGAGAGGAGTGTTGAAGTCTCCCACTATTAGTGTGTGCGGTTTGATGGCTGCCTTGAGTTTTAGTAATGTTTCTTTTACGTATGTGGGTGCTTTTATATTAGGGGCGTAGATATTCAGGATTGAGACTTCCTCTTGATGAATTGATCCTGTTATGAGTATAAAATGTCCCTCTCCATCTCTTCTGATTGATTTAAGTTTGAAGTCAAGTTTGTTAGAAATTAGTATGGCCACACCTGCTTGTTTCTTAGGTCCATTTGCTTGATAAGCCTTTTCCCAGCCCTTTACTCTGAGTAGGTGCCTGTCTCTGTGTTTGAGGTGTGTTTCTTGTAAACAGCAGAATGTTGGATCCTGATTTCGTATCCAATCTCTTAGCCTGTGCCTTTTTATAGGTGAGTTGAGCCCATTGACATTAAGTGATATTAATGACCAGGGGATGTTAACTCCGGTCACTTCTTTAGTAGTAGAGTTCGTGTGCGTCCCTTCTTTGAGTTGCGCTGGTGACGGGTCTCTAGATGTCTGAGTTATTGTGGTCATTGTTGGACTCCTTGGTTAGAGATTTTCCTTCTATTACTTTCTGTAAGGCTGGGTTTGTGGCTACGTATTGTTTAAATTTGTTTTTATCCTGGAAAATTTTGTTTTCTCCATTTATGGTGAATGAAAGCTTGGCTGGGTATAGTAGTCTGGGCTTGCATCCATGGTCTCTTAGTTTTTGCAGTACATCTATCCAGGACCTTCTGGCTTTCATGGTTTCCATAGAGAAGTCAGGTGTAAGTCTGATAGGTTTACCTTTGTAAGTAACTTGGCCTTTTTCCTTTGCGGCTCTTAATATTCTTTCTTTATTCTGTATGTTTTGTGTTTTGATTATTATATGGCGAGGGGATGTTTTTTTTTTTTTTTTTTCCAGCCTATTCGGTGTTCTGTATGCTTCTTGAACCTTCATAGGTACATCTTTCTTTAGGTTGGGAAAGTTTTCTTCTATAATTTTATTAAATATATTTTCTGGACAGTCAATCTGTACTTCTCCTTCTTCTACCCTCAATTATTCTTACGTTTGGTCTTTTTATTGTGTCCCAGATTTCCTGAAAGTTTTGTGAAGAGAATTTGTTGGTTTTACTGTTTTCTTTGATCAGTGTGTTTATTTTCTCTATGGTATCTTCAGTGTCTGATATTCTTTCTTCTATCTCTTGTATTCTGTTGGTAGTACTTGTCTCTGTTGTTCCTGTTCGTTTACCCAGATTTTCCATCTCCAACCTTCCCTTGCTTTGTGTTTTCTTCAATACTTCCATTTCATTCTTCAGGTCTTGAACTCCTACCCTTTCCTGTTTGATTGCTTTTTCTTGTTTCTCTTGGTTTTTGGGTATCTTTGAGCGATTTATTCATTTCCTCTACCTTTTTGTTTGTAATCTCTAATTGATTATGGCAGTTTTTCACCTCCTGCTTAAGGTCTTCTATTATTTTCATATAATTCACTTTTGAGTCGGTTTCTTCTAATTCTTCTGGAGTAGGGTGTACAATTCTTCTTATTTCGGGATCCCTGGATTCTGGTGATGTCATGTTGCCTTTCATGTTGTTGGAGGAAGTCTTGCATTGGCGCCTTCCCATCTCCTCTTTCAAATGGAGCCAGGGGAGGCCTGGTGTCTTGGACCAGTCTTTGCTGTGACTGAGTTTCTGGGTGTATCTCTTTAGTGTAGAAGCAGCGCCCGTCCTGTCGAGCTGGAAGTCCTCAGCACCCAAACATGGACGACTGGTAGTCCAATGACCCGCGGACAAAAAGGAGGAACTAGGGGGGCAGGGCAGGGACGAGTAGAACACAGGACACCCTGCCTCACAAGTTGAAGGTGCGCGTGCTCCCTTTCAGTGGTCTTTGAGGCCTGACATGTAGGCAGGCACTCACTGCTCTTGGTTGGAAGCCTTAGTGTAGGAGCAGAAAACTGTTCCTGAGCAAAGGACCTTGCCGAGAATGCAGGCTGGGGGGGGGGGGGGTCGTGTATAAGAAAGACAGCCCTGCAGAAGGAGCTGGGGGAGGGGGGTTTGTGCTCTCTTCCGGGACTATCGCCCCTGGATAGCACACACTCACCCGTCCAGATGGAACTCTTCAGCACCTAAACAGGGCCGCCTGGTAGCCCAGTGATCCGGGGACAGAAGGAAGGACGGGGCAGGCAGTGCAGGATCCAGGAGAGCACAGGAGCCCCTGGAGCCCAGGCTGAGGGTGCCCAGGCTCTCTTACTGGGGACCTTGAGGCTCACTGCTCTGAGTGGGTAGCCTTAGAGTAGGAGCTTAAAGTAGGAGCTTAAAACTGTTGTTGAGCACTGGTCCTAGCATACAGCAGGGCAGGGTTGGGGGTGGGGTGCTGGGGTGCTGGGTCGTGGTAAGAAAGCTCTTATTAACTCTTATTCTCGTCACTCCACCTCTACTTCCTGCCTGGTTGTCCAGCTTATACTTTCTGCCTGGCTCCTGATCAATCAGCATTTATTTAAAATATAATTGACAAGGAAACAAGCTCCACTGGGAGCAGAAGCCAGGAGCAAATCCAGCCCTGGGAGCCAGCCCAGTCCTGGGACACTGACAGATTAGGGTGAGCCAACAACATGACTCAGAGTCTGCAACCTCCACCGCAACCAGAATGGGACTGAACCAGTTACCTAAGACACCGAGAGAACAAGCTCCAATAGGAGCAGAAGCCAGGAGCAAACCCAGTCCCGGGACACAAGTGTATCAGGATTAACCCACTTACCAGATCCAGAGCCAAAGATCTCCACCAGAACACGTCTAACTCCAAGCCAGGAACTTCTGCAAGAGGAGATCCAGACTAAGATTTATAGAAACAGATCAAAGCCATCAGACTAGGCCAAAGTAGACCTGAGACAGCAAACTCCAAGGGAACAGACCAAAGCATAGGAGCACTGAGCTACCTCCAGGAACAGGAATAACCAACAGGGTAACTAGAACTGCGACACTGACTGCACCACGAGGAAAACCATCTTAGCTTTGGATAAACTGGCACCTAGAAGATTGTTCAACAGACTCCAACCATACCTATTAGAGGAAAAGATGAGTAGAAAAGGTAAGATCACATGCTACACCACAAAGAGCAACATAATACCATTAAAACCTAAAGACCCTACAAAAGTAAGACCTGAACAACCAAATATGGATGAACCAGAAGAAAATGATCTAAAAAATAACCTCAAGAGAATGTTTGAAATTATTAAAGATGAAATGAGAAATTACCTTAAAGAAATGGAGGAAAAAACAAACAAAACATTGGAAGATATAAGCAAATCACTAAAAAAACACCAAGAAAAAGAAATCAAACATATAACAGAAACTATTCAGGACTTAAAAAAACTGAGATAGAAACAATAACGAAAACACAAGCTGAAGGAATTATAGAAACAGAAATCATGAGGAAAAGAGCAGAAACCACAACTGCAAATATGAACAACACAATACAAGAAATTCAAGAGAGAATCTCAAGTGCTAAAGATACAATAGAGGAAATGGACTCATCAGTTAAAGAAAACATTAAATCTAACAAAAGCTTAGCCCAAAATATCCATGAAATATGAGACACCATAAAAAGGCCAAATCTTAGAATAATAGGTATAGAAGGAGAAGTTCAACTCAAAGGCACAGAAAATTTGTTTAACAAAATCATAGAAGAAAACTCTCCCTACTTAAAGAAAGATATGCCTATGAAGATACAAGAAGCTTACAGAAAACAAAATAGACTGGATCAAAAAAAAAGTCCTCTTGCCACAGAATAATTAAAACACTAAACATATAGACTAAAGAAAGAATATTAAGAGCTGCAAAGGAAATAGGCCAAGTAACATATAAAGGTAGACATATCAGAATTACACCCGACTTCTCAGTGGAGACAATGAAAGCCAAAAGGTCATGGTCAAGCATTATGCAGACATTAAGAGACCATGGATGCCAGCCCAGTCTACCATACCCAGCCAAACTGTCAATCACCATAGGAGGACAAAACAAGATATTCCATGACAAATCTAGATTTCACCAATATCTAGCTACAAACCCAGCCCTACTCAAAATACTAAAAGGAAAACTTCAACCCAAGAAAGATGGCTACACCAACAAAAACACAGACAATTGATGATTTTATTACAGCAAATCCTCAAGAAGAAAATAACGTACAAATTAACATCACCAACAATAAAAACTAAATTAACAGGAGATAGCAACCAATGGTCATTAATATCCCTTAATGTAAATGGACTCAACTCACCCATAAAAAGGCATAGGCTAATAGATTGGATACAAAAACAGAATCCATCCCTCTTCTGCATACAAGAAATGCATCTCAACCTCAAAGACAGACATCGTCTCAGAGTAAGGGTTAGGAAAAAATATACCAATCAAATGGACCTAAGAAATAAGCAGGTGTAGCTATCCTAATATCTAACAAAATAGACTTCAAGCTAAAATCAGTCAAAAGAGACAAAGAAGGACATTTCATATTGGTCACAGGAAAAATCCATCAAGAGAAAATTTCAATACTGAACATCTATGCCCCAAATACAAGGGTACCCTTATATGTCAAAGAAACACTTATAAAGCTTAAATCATACATTAAACCCCACACACTAGTAGTGGGAGACTTCAACAAAACCTCTCACCACTGAACAGGTCAATCAGACAAAAAATGAACAGAGAAATAAGAGAACTAATAGATGTTATGACTCAAATGGGCTTAACAGACATCTATAGAATATTCCATGCAAATAGAAAAGAATATACCTTCTTCTCAGCACTTCATGGAACCTTCTCAAAAATTGACCACATACTTAGTAACAAAACAAGCCTCAATAAATACAAAAAATTGGAATAACCCAGTGTACCTTATCAGATCACCAACCATGCTTTAAAACTAGAAGTCAGGGGCTGGAGAGATGGCTCAGTGGATAACAGCACTGACTGCTCTTCCAGAGGTCCTGAATTTAATTCCCAGCAACCACATGGTGGCTCAAAGTCATGTGTAATGAGATCTGGTGCCCTCTTCTGGCCAGCAAGACTGTATACATAATAAACAAACAAACAAACAAATAAATCTTAAAAAATAAAGTAAAACTAAAGCCAACAGCAATACCAATTCCAGAAAACCCACAAACATATGAAAATTAAACAATGCTCACCTGAATCATCAATGGGTCAAGGAAGAAATAAAGGCGGAAATTAAAGACTTCCTAAAATTCAATGAAAATGACCACACAACATACCCAAATTTATGGGACACAATGAAAGCAATGTTAAGAGGCAAGTTCATAGCACTAAATGCCTATATAAAGAAGTTGGAAAAATCCCTCACTAGTGAATTAACAGAACATTTGAAAACTTTAGAACAAATAGAAGTAAATTCACCTAAGAGAACTAGATGGCAGGAAATAATTAAACTGAGAGCTGAAATCAACAAAATATAAACAAAGAAAACAATACAAAGAATCAATGAGACAGAGTTGGTTCTTCGAGAAAATCGACAAAATATACAAACCTTTATCTAAACTAACCAAAAGGCAGAGAGAGAATAATCAAATTAACAAAATCAGAAATGAAAAGGGGGATATAACAAACAGACACAGAAGAAATACAAAGGATCATCAGATCATATTTTGAAAACCTGTACTCCACAAAATGAAAAATTTAAAGGAAATGGACAACTTTCTGGATAAACATCACTTACCAAAATTAAATCAAGACCAAATAAATTAAACAGACCTAATACTGCTAAAGAAATAGAAACAGTCATCAAAAGTCTCCCAACCAAAATAAGCCCAGGACCAGATGGTTTCCGCTCAAAATTCTACAAGACTTTCAAATACCAATACTCCTCAAATTATTCCACACAATAGAAACAGAGGGAACATTCCCAAACTCTTTTTATGAGGCTATAATCACCCTGATACCTAAACCACAGAAAGAAAATACTAAGAAAGATAATTACACACCAAACTCACTCATGAACATTGATGCACAAATATTAAATAAAATACTAGCAAATTGAATCAAAGAACACATCAGAAATGGGGAGGGGAGAGGCAGGGAGAGGAGCATTGAAAAATGTAGAGCTCAATAAGTATCATGGAAAAAATAAAAATAAATAAAATATAATTGCCAGAATACAGACCATTGTCCCACACCATATAAAGAAATTAGAGAGTAAAACTCTAAATAACACAATTAAAAAATGGGGTACTGAACTAAACAGAGAATTCTCAACAGAAGAATTTTGTATGGTCAAAAGATACTTAAGGAAATGTTCAACTTCCTTAGCTATCAGGGAAATGCAAATCAAAACAACTTTGAGATACCATCTTACACCTGTAAGAATGACTAAGATCAAAAACACTAATGATACCTTATGCTGGAGAGGATGTGGAGTAAGGGGAATATTCATCCATTGCTGGTGGGAATGCAAACTTGTACAACCACTTTGGTAATCAGTATGGTCATTTCTTAGAAAATTGGGAATCAACCTACCTCAGAATCCAGCAATACCACTCTTGGGCATATACCCCAAAGATGCTCAATAACACTACAAAAACATTTCTTCAACTATGTTCATAGCAGTATTATTTAGAATAGCCATAACCTGGAAACAACCTAGATGTCCCTCAACTGAAGAATGGATAAAGAAATAGATAAAGAAATGACACATTTACACATAGAGTACTAATCAGTGGTTAAAAAAAAACCAATGACATCTTAAATTGCAAATGGTGGAATTAGAGAACACTATCCTGAGTGAGGTAACCCAGATCCCCCAAAAATGAATATGGTATGTACTCACTCATAAGTGGATACTAGCTATAAACAGAGGACATTGAGCCTATAGTTCATGATCCTAGAGAAACTAAGTAAAAGGTGAACCCCCCCCCCAAAAAAAAAAACATATATAGACCCACCTGGAAATTGGAAACAGACAAGATTAGATGAAAAAATTGAGAGCATGGGGGTGGGGGGGAAAGAGAATGTACAAGGAGAAGAGGTGGGGAGAAGGGAAGGGTTGGGGAGAACTTGAGGGAATGGGATAGTTGAGATGGAGTAAGGACAGAGAGGAGTGATGTGGGAGTGTCATATATCAATCTGTTGATTTCATTGGTTAAGCAATAAAGAAACTGTTTGGCCCTGATAGGTTAAAACATAGGTGGGAGGAGTAAACGGGAACAGAATGTTGGGAGGAAGAGGAAGTGAGCTCAGACTGGAGAGCTCTGCTCTCTGGAGCAGAGATGCCAGGCTCCTCTCTCCCAGGCAGCTCCGACCCAGGATGGACGTAGGCTAGAATCTTCTGGGTAAGCCACCTCGTGGGCTACACTGATTATTAGAAATGGGCTAGTCCAGGTGCGAGAATTAGCCAAGAAGAGGCTAGATATGATGGGCCAAGCAGTGTTTAAAAGAATACAGTTTGTGTGTTGTCATTTCAGGGCATAAGCTAGCCAGGCGGCAGGGGTGCTGGGGACGTAGCCCTGCTGCCCCTATTACAACAGATGAGAGCAAGGAAAGAGATATTTTGATTGAGGGAGAACCTGGCTCTAGAAAATTTCCCAGGAATCTGTTGAAATAAGAAGCGGCGGGGCTGTGTCCCCAGCACCCCAGCCGCCTGCTAGCTTATGCCCAAAATAACGACACACAAACTGTATTCATTTAAAGACTGCTTGGCCCATTTCTAATAATGTGTGTAAGCACCCCAAGGTGCGCTTACCGGGAAGATTCTAGCCTACGTCCATCCTGAGTCTGAGCTGCCTGGGAGAGCAGAGCCTGGCGTCTCTGCTCCAGAGAGCAGAGCTGTCGAGTCTGTCCGGGAGCAGAGCAGAGTCTGAGCTCACTTCCTCTTCCTCCCAGCATCCTATTCTGTTTACTCCTCCCACCTATGTTTTAACCTATCAGGGCCAGCCAAGCAGTTTCTTTATTGCTTAACCAATGAAATCAACAGATTGATATATGACACTCCCACATCACTTCCCCTTTTTCTGTTTAAACAAAAAAAGGAAGGCTTTAACTTTAACATAGCAAAATTACATATAACAAAACAGTTATCAAGTAAAAATTACAATAATCTATATCATAACTAAGGAAAACTATAACTATAGCTAACTATTCTTAACTCCATCAAAGAGTCCAGAAAGATACAATATTACCTAAGCAAACAAGAAATAAGCAACTTTCAAACTCTAGAAATGACAGAGACATCTCGCTGCCTGGACAGTCACCCAAAGTTCCTCTGTACCGTTGGGGCATCCATCTTCGGCCTACAGGCCCATAGTTTCCAGCAGACATTTCCACAAAGCAGGAAATTTCAAAGGCAGTCACTATCTGCTTGTCCTGAAGAATGTCTTGCAGACTCTTTCATGAATCAGGAACCCCGAAAGATCATCTCACCTTTAGGCAAGTTCAGCAGTCCTCTCTCTGCGGGTTCTCTGTGTCCAGTTTATGCAATAGTCCAGGCAAGAGCAGTTTCTTGCCCAAATGGCTATCAAACTCCATAAGGATCCTCTTCGATGCCCATCTTCCTCTTGAAGTAGATTGGTGCTGCCAGGAGCAGAGTGTCTCATTGTCATGAAAAGTCCTAAGTTATTAAAACATTTAAAATGCCATATTCTATAATCTTTGAAAAATATGAAGAATGCCTATCTAAAATATATCTATGCACATCTAGAAAATCTTAACTAACATGACTACAAACTTAACTATTATTAATGATTATTCATTAACAACCTATATACATTACAAAATTAACCTTAAATTTAAATCACTAAAGCAAAATCCATATCAATGTAAATTATTCATACCTATATCATCTCCCCCTTTAAATGTAAAAGAACATTTATAAACAATATTTGGGAACATGGGCGCAGTTTTTTCTCTCCAAACTGCTTCCTGCTGAATGGGGGCGTCGTTAATTAGGTCTTTCATGGTATAACCTGTGTGCTAGTTTCATCTCAGTTGGCAGTTGAGCGAAGCAATTTTCTGAAGGTATTCACAGCAACCGTTCAGGAGGGCGTGGTCCATCATACCATATCGGAATAGAAGAAATGAACAGGGTCTCATCCTCTGTGAAAACAAAATAAGAAACTCCTTTCCAAAGTATCATGTCCTTAGATCCAAATTTCAAAGTCAAGGCATCAAAATCTCTACGATGGATTAGTTCAGCAGCATTTATAAACAAATATCTTTTAGCATCTGTTGCTCCTTCCTCAGCATTCAAACAATTCAAAGAGAGCATAATAGTATACAGTATCAAGATTCTCTGTGTATTTTCCATCTTTGTACGCTTTATTTTAACCTCTATTTCATTTATTTTTACTTTTATTTTATATTCTCTGTATCTCTTTGACCTGGAATAACTCTGTAGACCAGGCTCTCCTTGAACTCTCAGAGATCCGCCTGTCTCTGCCTCACAGGCACTGGGACTAAAGGTGTTTGCTACTACACCTTGAACTCACAGAGATCTGTTTGTCTCTGCCTTCTAGGCACTTGGATTAAAGGCCTGTGCTACCACACCTTGAAGTCACAGAAGTCAATCTCCCTCTGCCTCCCAAGCATTGGGATTAAAGGCCTGTGCTACCACACCTTGAAGTCACAGAGGTCAATCTCCCTCTGCCTCCCAAGCTTTGGGATTAAAGGCGTGTATTACCACACACAACTTCTCTTTTTCTTACTTTTTTTTTTACTTTAAGAATTTTAACTTTTAGTCTGCATATTATTTTCAACACACTGTAAATCATTTAAAATTTTCTTTGTTTTTGAATCTCTCTTTATTGTATATCTCTCTTTTTCTGACCACATGAGTCTTTAATTTACTGATCAATATGGGTAGGATTAAAGCCCTGGGCTTGCCAGCTAGAGCCAGTCCATTCCTAAGCTTTCCAGCCTCATGGCTGAGGTACTGGCTGTAGCCAGTTTATTGCCACAACTCTATGGCATTTCAATGTCCCTGCCAGCCAGCAAGCTACAACAGACAACACTCAAGTCCTCTCTCTGTAGTCGGCCCTCTTGCCTCAGTCAGAGTTTTCCCTGGCAGGATGGCCCAGAAAGCCAGCATTTTTAAATGGCGCAGCTTTTTTCCTGCTACGGCTGAAAACCGAAAAGCATGTGTTCAGCTCTTTGTCGACACCGTTTAAGTGTTTCGTGGCAGAACCTCTTAATGAGCTGCAGGGTTTTGCAGCTAAAGCTGAGTCAGGAAGCCTCTCTTAAATGAGAGCGCTTGCTTGCCTCTAGCAAGCGGAGCAGACCCAAGAAATTTCTGTTACCAAGAAAACATGCTTCACTCCATTCTTTCCCAAGCTTTCTCAGGCTTTTTGTGGATTCAGTTATCCTCACGTTGGGCAGCCATTTGTTGAAATAAGAGCAGCGGGACTGCGTCCCCAGCACCCCAGCCGCCTGCTAGCTTATGCCCAAAATAACGACACACAAACTGTATTCATTTAAAGACTGCTTGGCCCATTTCTAATAATGTGTGTAAGCACTCCAAGGTGCGTTTTCCGGGAAGATTCTAGCCTATGTCCATCCTGGGTCTGAGCTGCCTGGGACATCGGAGCCTGGCGTCTCTGCTCCAGAGAGCAGAGCTGTCGAGTCTGTCCGGGAGCAGAGCAGAGTCTGAGCTCACTTCCTCTTCCTCCCAGCATCCTATTCTGTTTACTCCTCCCACCTATGTTTTAACCTATCAGGGCCAGCCAAGCAGTTTCTTTATTGCTTAACCAATGAAATCAACAGATTGATATATGACACTCCCACAGCAGGAATCCACAAGGATGACCCCAGCTAACCTAAGCAATAGAGGAGAGGGGACCCAATCTTGACTTGCCCTGTAGTCAGACTGATGTTTATCTTAAGTATCACCATAGAACCTTTGTCCAACAGCAGATGGAAACAGAGGCAGAGAAAACACATCAGAGCACTAGGCTGAGCTCCCAAGGTCCAGTTGAAGTGTGAAAGTAATGAGAACATGAGCAAAAGAGTCAAAACCATGATGACTTCATCTACTAAAACAGTTTACTTGAGCTAATGGGAGCTCACCAACTCCAGCTGGACTGGGAAGGAACAAGCATAGACCCAAACTAGTTGCTCTGAATGTGGCTGACAGTTGCATGGCTGGGGAAGACTGAGGGGCCACTGGCAGTGGCACCGGGATTTATCTCTACTGCATGTACTGGCTTTTTGGGATTCCATTCTCTTTGGATGGATACGTAGCTCAGCCTAGATATAGGAGGGAGGGCTCGGACCACAAAGCAATGCACCTTATTCTCTCTTAGGATTAGATGGGGGTGAGGTGGGAGGGTGTGTGGAGGGAATGAAAGGAGAGGAGGGAGTGGGAATTTGGATTGGTATTTTTTTTTTAAAAAGATCTAATAAATTAAAAAAAAAGCTTCCAACCTTGGTGAACAGCAGCACTCATGTGCATATACTTCCCCCTCTCCTGACACATAAGAAAAATTAATGAAAATCTTGAAAAAGATATTTGGTTCATCAAACAATACTCTATTATCAAAAAAGTTACCATACACCTATAATTCCAGCAGTCAGAGGCTGCAGAAGGAAGAATCATCTTGAATTCTGAAATTACGTGAGAAGGAAACACGGAACACGCAACAAACCCGCTTAGGAGTTTATTAGAGGGGTGTATTTAGGCCTGGGAGGTCAGTGTGCAGAGAGAGAGAGGAAGATGGTACATCCAGCTTTTTAAGCTGCCTAGCGCATGCACACAGGGGGTCAACATGGCTAGGTCATATGCAGATGACGGGCTCTTGCATGCATGTTAGGGCTTAGCTCAGTCATATGTGGATGATACCACATGTGGGTCACATAGGGCCCATTAGGCACTTCTGCCTGAGGGCTTGTCTGCACATGCACGACCCCTAGAACCCAGAAGTATCAGCCTTATGTGGCTGAAATCATTACAAGTTCAAGAGCTAAACAGTTCTAGGCCAACCTGAGCTATGGTATGAGACTCTATCTCAAAAATACAGGAAAAAATAAATATAACAAGTTTGTTCCAGTTTAGAGCTCTTGTGCTTATTTTCTCTGGAAGAACCAAGAAGCCAGCCAGAGCCAATTTTGTCAGTTTCAATGTCTGTACCAACCACAGTGCCTGTTTTTATTTTTATATAGGAGTACTAGCCATATATTTTATTCAACATTGCTTTTGCATATGACACTTGAGGACATGTGCAGTGTCTATGATTTTGGCTATTATATAGAGGATGATTATTTTAATTTATGAAAGATTCCAATTGTCATTTCCCCCAAATGGCAATGGAATTTTTCAATATCCTCAAATTAAATGCCTCCCTCTGGAGCAGGGAATATAATATGACAGTGTGTCAACCACAGATTTGTCTTGAGATTATTTGCTTACAATTTAACAGTGCTGGCTCAAGAAGTGTACTGTCAGCAAAAATTGCAGTGTTTGAAGTTGCTGGGAGAAGCAGAGGAAACAGCCAGGGTTCAGAATGCAAAGAATGCAAAAAATTCCTCAGGATTAAAAGATACTATAGAACTAGGAAATTTGCTCTTTAAGTAAGTCCTGGAGGATTCCCTATTTCTGTCCAAAGTTTAAATTACTGATGGAGAGAGGGATTGTACTTTTTGTCTTTTGGACTCATGTAATGAGAATCAAGAATCACACACACACACACAATGAGAATATATGTGATACTTAATGAGAATATATAATGAGACTATATTACTAATATAATGAGCATCAAGACAATCACAGAATCAATGTCTTTTTTTTTTTTTAAGACAGAGTCTCATTGTGTGTGTCCCTAGCTCGCCTAAAACTCGCTATGTAGACCAGGCTGACCTCAAACTCACAGATTAACTTTCCTCTCTTTCCAAAAACTTGGATTAAAGATAATCACAGAATTGATTTATATATAAAATCTGTTTCAGAAGTTTTATTTGTAAATGCATTTTTTTCCCAAAGGTCTAAGTTCCTTCTGTCTTTCCTGAGTCTCTTTATTTTTGTAAAATCCCTGTGAGCTGGAAGCAGACTTCTGAAAACATAGTTGAGAAGGACAATCGAGAGAGAGTCCTAACCTCCTGATGTCTGTCTGTTCACTGTGTTATACACAGGTCTTTGTGAATGACCTAGGAGATTGTACCTAGATCAGCCCCATGTCCAGTAATAGGGGCTTATAGGAACAAGGAGGTCCGAGAAGAAAGGACACATGGATGAACAGAGAGGTCAGGGTGTGTTCCTCTCTCTTCAAGCTGCTTCAAGGGTGAAAACCAAATAGAGTAATTTCTATGCCTGCATAGTTTACTTTCCCCTTCAACTGGCCCCAGTATGGTCTATCTTTTAAGGAAAGTATTTTTGAGCAACAACGATTCTAGGCACTCATGCACTTTAAGCAAAAATTGCAGTGTTTGAAGTTGATGGAAGAAACAGAGGAAACAGCCAGGGTTCAGAATGCAAAGAATGCAAAAAATGTCTCAGGATTACAAGATACTACATATAATATAATATACTACATATAATATATACCTTGTTTATAGCCTTGTTTCTGAGAGCTGTCATCACTAACTGAACCATAGCAGAAGTGAGCACCACAAAGACTGGACAAACACACTGACAGGCCCAATTCAGCCTGCCTTGTTTTCCTGTATGCACAGAGCTTTTCTTTAGGTTTTTAAATTTGAATTTCCAAAGTCTTTAAAAAGGTCACATACACTCTCCAGGTCACTGCTAATCCCTAAAAATGTCCTTATCAGCAAGTTACATGGCTTCTTCTATGTTACCTGACCCCCAGTGTGCCTCTGACCTTTCAACCTCTGCTAAGTGAAAATTCTCTTCTATTAACAGCCCCAGTCAGGTTTCTAAGATGAAGTCCTAATGCTCTTAGAGAATGAAGCAAGTCACAACAGCTTGCAATAAAATAAAATAAACAAAAATAAAATAAAAATCCAACCTAGACACTTTGGGACCTTTCATTTTATTTCTGACCTTGTCTTAGTTTGGGCTGATCTGAGATTCTGTTCCAGAATTGAAGAGGAAGGGATGGGTGTGGTGGCCCAAGCCTTTAATCCCACCACTCAAGAGGAAGAGGCAGGACTTGATGCAAAAAACACATCTCTCACTTCAAAGGGAATAAGAGAGAGTTTATTCTAGTGCTATAGAAATGAATATTTTGCATTGGTATGGATCTTGGTCTATTGACACAAATTTAAGGTCAGTTTTGTTATATGTATATTTCTACTCTTGATTAATGTATTATGTTTGTGCAACTCATAAAAATGTTGTGTGTAATAGGAAATACAGTTAATAGATAGTCATCTATAATAGTGAAGCTTGTAGTCATGTTAGTTAGGTTTTCTACATGTATAGAGATGTATTTCAGATGGATAGGCATTCTTCAAGTCTTTCAAAGACTATGGAATATGGCATTTAAAATGTTTAAGAACTTAGGACTTTTCATGACAATTTGTTCATGACTCATTTACTCCTGGCAGCACCAATCTATTTCAAAAGGATCATGGGCATCCAAGAGGCTTCTTAACGGAGTTTGTTAGCCATTTGGGCAAGAAACTGTTCTTGCCTGGACTGTCTGATGAACTGGACATGCAGGACCCACAGAAAAATGACTGCTGAACTTGCTAAAGGTGTGATGATCCTTCGAGGTTCCTGCTTTATGAAAGACATTCTGCAGGATACAGAAAAAGGCAACTGATGGGCTTTGCCATTACAAGGTAGAACAGATCTTCAGATTTCCTGCTTCATGGAAAAGTCTGATGCATACTATGGGTCTGTAGTCTGAAGATTGGATGCCCCCATGTTACAAAAGAACTTTGGGTGACTGACCAGGCAGCAAGATGTCTCTGTCAATTCTAGAGTCTTAGAAGTTGCTTACAATGCACTTTCTGTTTACTTAGGTAATATTATATCCTTCTGGTAGTCTTTCATGGAGCTGAAGAATAAATAGTTATAGTTTTTCTTAGTTATGATAAAAGATAAAGTAGATATAAATATTGTAACTGTAATTCCTACTTAATACCTGTGTTATATGTAATTTTACTATGTTAAAGTTAAAACATTCCTTTTTACTTAAACAAAAAAGGGGCAGTGGTTTGGAAAGTCCTTCTGTCTATGTTTTGCTTTTACTGGTTAATGAATAAAGTTGTTTCAGCCAGTGGTTTAGCAGAATAGAGCTATATGGGAAAACTAAACCGAATACTGAGAGAAAGAGGTGGAGTCAATGAGAAGCCATGTAACCACTGCTGGGGACTGATGCCTGAACTGGAACCCACCAAAACTTTGCCAGTAGGCCACAGCCACATGGCAATACACAGATAAATAGAAATTGGTTAATTTTAGATGTAAGAACTAGCAAGCCATACACTTAAGTAAGTGGCCAAGCAATGATTTAAATAATATATTTTCTGTGTGATTATTTCAAGTCAGGACAGTAGGGAAACAAATGAGCACCTTCCCCCAACATTCTAGAGCCAAATTTCAAGTGACCATGGCCCAGGAAATGTGAAGCCAGTTCATCCCAGGCTCTAATGTAGAAGAATTCTATAGAGTTTTATAGGAGCAGGGCAAAGAAAGTCATGAAACAAGGCATTTTAAAAAATAAACACACACACAACCATTGAATATATGAGATGTGGGTCACAGCAAGATGGAGGAATTTCTCCTATAGGCCTCAGATGATATTTGATGACATTCTGAACTTTTGTATTGGTGGAACTTAGTAACCTATTAACAGATTCCAAAAGACTTTCAATCTATTGGTCACAGGATACTAGTTCTGACAGAGGTTGACAAGGAATGGCTCTTCATGGGGCTAAAGGAAGCTCTAGATGAGGCAATCAAGTCCAGACCTGCAGGATCCCAACCTCTGCGTTCATCACTGCAGCTCTAATCAGCCACTCTATCTTTGAGACAAAACATCTTTCCAGAAATTTTTGTTCACCCAGGTGATTTCAATACTAGCTTGATATACATAGTGAATTCCAGGTCAGTCAAGGTTATACTGTGAGATTCGGGAAAGAAAGGAAGGAAGCAAGGAAGAAAGAAAGTTAGAAACATTTAATTAAATGAGATTTTATATTTATTTTTGAGACTGGGTCTCATTATATAGCCAAAACTGGGCTGAAACTTGCAATCCTCCTGCCTTGCTTCAGCTCCCCAGATGTTGAGATGTCAGGTGCACACCCATATCCACCTATTACATTTAAAATGCTTTGGATTATCATTCATCTTCCTTCTTTTCTTCACTCTAAAACCCCAATGACATATAAAGTGGAGACTTTGGTTGGTAGATTTATATTGTAGATCAGGCTTCAATTAAATACCATCTTCGTGTTTCCTTGTTTGCTAAAACTTACATGTTTTCATAGGCCTTAGTCCCATCCTTTGAAAGTCACAGAAGAAGATAGACAGTTATTGTGGGTTGTTGGTTTGTTTTGGGGGAAGGATTGTGTTTGTGAATATGTGTTGTTTGTTTGTGAGGGAATTAAGTTTGCTCAGTAGTTACTTAAAACCATAATAACGGGATGGGGTGAAGCTTAATGATACAATACTCACCTACCATTCCTAAGGATCTGGGAGCTGTGACTCCAGCACTGAAAGGGGGACAGAAGGAGGCCGCAATAGAACTGGCAAAACATGCTGAGGATCACCAAGTAAAATTTGCTTTTTGAAAAGACAAAACAGAGTATGCTAAAGTCATTTCATGCTGCTGTAGGCTTCTTCCACATGCTTCCTTGGTTCCCAGGGAACTGGCAGCCTCAATCTCTCCTTTGGTACTGGGAATATTTGGGTGACAGTTACAGTAACTGTGAAAGTCTGGCAAATTCTTTTTATAAATACAGCTGTATCTGAAAGGAATACTTTATTATTCTTGGGGTTTACAGAAGGAGAACTCATGTAGCCCTTGGCTGGATAATAAATTTTGTTACTGAGCTTTCCAAAAGGATTGAGGTTGAGTCACTGGACTTGACTTCAAAGTCCCACTCAAGAGACAACTGGGACTATAAACGGTTGCTGTTGAATCTATTTCTTGCAAATAACTCCACATATCAGAAACACAGTTTAGTTCAATGTTGCTGGTTTGGAGTGCACTGTCAGGCACAGTCTTCCTGCTTGTTCTCAGAGTAGCTCTTGTCTGCACTTGTAGGGAAGTAAGCAGGCAGCCCCTAGGCACTTTACAATTCATGTTTTCTTTTTTTTTGGGTGCCACTAGATTCACTTGATCTGCTGAGTGAACTTAAAATTGAAAAGGCCCTAGAACCTCACTTTTATCATGCCATGAAAGTTCATTGGAAACCACGTAGTTAGTGGAGCAGGTTGCATGGCTTTTTGAACTTGGTCTCAACTGACTGCAGAGCCTGTTGTCGAATTCTAATGATTCTTTTCTCTCCTCCCAGATCTTAAATTTCCATGGCTAGATTTAAACAACCATCTCCTATCTTCTTCTCAGAGAACCACAACTGATTTTTCATATTATCCAGGACATCCCTGAATATACACGCACACACTCACACATGCTCAGCAGGGCAAAAACTACAAACAAACATGGGAAAACAAACTGATTGTATCCGTTAGCTTCTGAGTATATCATTTAGTTTCTACTAGTTTAAATAAAGCTTGGAAGTGACTTGAACATAAATAAGAATGAAACTGGGTTGAGCATACATTGTAGCCCCACACCAATGCCAACTAAAGGCAGTGGTGTGTAATACTAATCAGTATATAGAATTGAAAGCATGTAATAAACTTCATAAGGAAGAATTGAAAAAGAACAAAGGTAGGGACTCTGACATGACTCAGTGGGTAAAGGTACTTGCTATCTAAGCTTGGTCACCTGAATTTGATTCCTGCAACCAATATAAAATACAACACTCCATGCTTGTATGTATGAGCACATACACTCACATACATACTGCCTTAGGGTTTCTATTGCCGTGAAGAGACACAATGACTATGGTAACTCTTATAAAGCAAAACATTTAATTGGGGCTGGCTAACAGTTTCAGAGGTTTAGCTGTTGCAGGATATTTGATCACACTGTGAGCCCCAAGACTGCATTATTTACTGGAAAAAACTGTTTCTAGTTGTGGTGTGACTCAGCCCTAGCACACACCTTTAATCTAGGCACTTTCTGCTTATTGTAGGCAGGATTAAATAAAAACAACATTCCACAGCCATGCAAGAGGCCAAGCAAGCAACAAGTTGACAGAGTAACCATAGAGAGTCAGGAGGACAGTTGGAGAGAAGCACAGGAAATAGAAGGGACACTGAGACAGAGGAAACTTGTTTGAAACAGCACAAGAGGGAAGCCTTTTTTTGGGACTCTAGTGGAGGAGGAAGGTCAGCTGGCTGCTTTCTCTGCTTCTCTGAGTTAGCAGGTTTTTACTACAGCATCTGGCTCCTAAGTCTTTATTGGTAAAAATTGAGATTTTGTTTAAAAAAGAACATAGTTCATGATAGTCATAGTGTCATGCAGGCACTGAGCTGAGAGTTCTACATCTTGACCTGCAGGCATTAAGAAGGAGACTGCCACACTAGGCCTACACTTCTTCCAACAAGGCCACACTTCCTAATAGGGCCACTCTATATGGGCCAAGCATTCAGACAATTGAAACTATGAGGGCCATTCCTTTTCAAAATACCACACATATAAATTCTATACTTTTTCTAATGACAAAGGTTAACACCAAACATATGGGCACTGTCCTAGCTAGTTTTATGTCAACTTGACACGGAGTTATCGGAAAGAAAGGAACCTCAATTGAGAAAATGCCTCTGTAAGATCCAGCTGTAAGGCATTTTTAAAATTAATGATTATGTGGGAAGGCTCAGCCCATTTTCAGTGGTGCCATCCCTGGTCTGGTGATCCTGGGTTCTAGAAGAAGGCAGGCTGAGAAAGCTATGGGGATCACACCAGTAAGCCACACCTTCTCTGGTGGCTTCTGCATCAGCTCTTACCTCCAGATTCCTACCTTGCTTGAGTGTCTGCCCTGACTTCCTTCAATGATGGGATACGATGTGGACTTATAAGGCAAATAAACTCTTCCTTCTCAACTTGTTTTTTGGTTAGGTGTTTCATCCCATCAATAAAACCCTGAATAAGACAGGGGCTTTCTTTAGTGATTGCAACTGAGCTCAATCGGCTGACTGGACAGCTTACTATCCTTAAATAAAGATTAAGAGGAGATTTTTTTTTACAGGGAAACACACACACACATAATACATACAAAAAACACAGCTCTCGCCTTAAAGGGAATAAGGATTGATTCTTGAGCAAGAAATGTGGCAATGCATCAATTTAGATTGTTCACAACGACATATTCCAGTGTGGAAATGGTTTAATGAGGCTTCTAGGTTTAATGAGGCTTCTATAGCTATAGAACAAAACAGATTCAGAAATCAAGGTATTTTCAAATACAATGGAAGTAGGTAGACAGGTTACAGTGAAGCAGAGAACTATCTGGATATAGGCTTCAGATACCACCTGATGGCACTTTTAGCTCTTGGGTTGGTAGAAGTTAGTTGTCTGTTAATGCATCCCAGAAGGTTTTAGCTGATAGTCACAGGATGTTTAAACACAAAGGTGGCCAATGATTAGCTATTAAAGGTATTGTGATGCTTAGTTCTGTCAGCTTGGCACAATCTAGAGCCACCTGGGAAGAGTTTCAAGGAGGGGCTATCGAGATAAGGTAGGCCCCTAGACATGTTGTAAGGGATTGTGTAATACACCATTTGAGGTAGAAAGACCTGACCATTGTGGGCAGCAGACATTTCCTGGGTGTGCACCCTGCACTATATGAGAGTGGAAAAGGCAAACTGAGCACTAGTAAGCATATATTCATCCTTTCTCTTCCTTTGACTATGGACGTGACTAGCTGTTTCAAGTTTGTGAAGTTTTAACCTCCCTGAAATGGTGGACTGTAACCTGGAATGAGGAGAAAAACCTTTCCCCACAACTTTTTTTTTTTTAGGGTATTTTATCACAAGAATAGATGTGAAATGAGTACAGATGCTAAAAAGAACCCAAGATACTTTGGTATCTGCTATATTCCAACTCTCTACAAACATAAACTTGAAGTGAATCAGTCAACCAGCTGTGTGGAATCTTTAACAATACAGGTGTGGCATTTTTTTCAGGGAATTTTACTTCATAATGTTCATGTAAGAAAGCACATTTCTGAAGAGACACCTCAGTGGTAAAGAACATTTCTGAAGAGATTCCTCAGTGGTAAAGAACATTTGTTGGGTTCAGTTCCTAGCACCACATGGTGACACTCTGTAGCTCCACTTCCCGGGATCTGACACCCTCCATGGATATCAGGCATGCATGTGATGCACATGCATACATGCAGGCTTTCTTAGTTTAGATGTACATTTCTGAGCATGCTCCACTCAGGCCATTTATCACATATTCAAAAAAAAAAAAAAAAGAAGCAGAAGTTAGTACTTCTGGTTAGAGAATTTAGTATCATAATGAGAAAAGTTTATTCTAGATCACCTAAAAGAATAAGTCTGAGTGACTTGGTGGCCTCTAATGCTTCCTTATGAATTTTTCCAAAAAGCTCTAGTTTGAAACAAAAACAAGAACAACTTTGAAGGCACATTAAGGATTTTGGGATGGGAAGGATTATTTTTATGTAGGTCAAACTGGTACCAAACTTCTCATTTTCTTGCCTTAGCCTTCATAATACTGGGATTGCAGACATTCAGCACATGCCAAGCCCACCCTCACCCCACCCCACCTACTGCCCATACATTTTGCAGTTTGTCCCTTCCTCATTTAGCTACTAGGAAAGTGCCCCAGATTCAGAAAAAATCCTGTTGAATATTTCTAGAAAAGTTGCTTACTTACCGTGAGGTCCATATAAGATGATCAGCAGCCTATCTTTCCAGCCTTGCTATGTTTTACTAATAATCTCAATTCTGGGAGAAGGCAGTATGGTATAATGAGCAATGCCTAAGTGTTGGGCTCAGATAAGGCCACAGTGTAATCTCAAAATACATTTATTGGCTGTATTCTATTAAATATGCATTGCAGATCTCTTCCATTCCTTTTTTTGTTTGTTCATTTCCACACACAAGATGGGAAATGCATGCAGGGATCAAACGAGGCAAGACTGGGAGCCTAGGCCCAACACTGGCACATAATGAATGTCTCCTTTCTAGTTAGGGGTGAGACTATGGACGTAGACTGTTCATCAAGTGCTGACTTTAGGGGCGCTGTTTTCTATGAAGAGAGCTCTTGGTGGTCCTTTGTTGTGACTGCTGATTGCACACATCTGGAAACTATGACAACCAGTTTGCTTTGAGTTCAACTTGGCCCCAATACTGCTTTATACAGGGCAGCTTCTACCCTTTAGTTTTCCTCAACACATTGTCTTGAATTTGGGCATAAGGGTGGCTGTCAAAGGAAATGCAAACATGGGAGGAACTGAGGTCTGTCTGGTTGGTACCCCATCTGTATGATCCCATTAGAGAACTATCCATGTAGGTCTTTGGGTTTTTAAATTGAAAATACATTAGGGAATTTTAGTATGGTACTTTAGAGAGGGGGTATATGTGTGTCCTTGGGAAGGGGGTGGTGAGCTGATTTCCCCAAATCCATGAAGATAATAAGATGTAGAATTGGAAAAAGATATAATAAGTGCAAGAAAAAGGAGAGGGGAGGGACCATATAAGTTTCATTTGCCTTCAAAACCTCATACCTAAGCCCTCTGTGCATTGTCACTGAGACATGTAGTAAGATTTAGTCAACTGAACATGCCACGAGAGAGAAGTTCAGTGGAGAGTACTTTTATAGCACGGGTGCAACCCTGGATTGGATTCCAGGAAAGCCAGATAACTAAACAAAGTTTCCAAAAACTCCATATAATCAGTAATGAATCACAATTTAAAAATACAACAAAACACATTTGTAAAATACTCCTAGTATTACTGAATCTTTTGACGACTTAGAAGATATTTAGGATCAATATTAACCATCATGCATTAAATCAATGAATATCAATATTCCTTCAATGTGTCAAGCATTGTTCTGGGTGCCTGAGATACGCTTGTACAGATTAAAAACTGGTAAATATAGATTGGGGGGGTGCTAAAAATTAAAAGTTGGCTACTTGTATTTGCTTACTTAGTAACCTTTTTCCTCCCCCCCCACCTTAAAAGCTTCCATTTTTCTCTTGTTTCTTTGGTTCATAGAAGAACCCCTTTGTTTCCAAAAGACAACTGTATGTCCTCCCATGTGTTGCATAATTCCCTCCCATGTCCATAGCCAAAGAGGAACTACAGCAACTGAATATAATGGGCTCTTCTCTAGATGAGTGTGAAACCAACTAATACAACCAAATGAAAGCTGCAGAAAGCTTGCAGCACCTAAGGAGAGCATTGGCATTATCTACAAAACAACGCTCTCACCAAATAAAGTGTGGGAATTTTATTTTAGAATCCTACACATACTCATATAGGACATATTGGAGGCACTTCTGAGTTTGCTTGGTGTAAGTATACTGGCCATGTTCAATTTAAGGTCATGTATCATGGGCTTAAAAGGAAAGATGGTAGACATGAAACTCCTAGGCATTTGTGTTTAGGATTTTAAGAGCAGAGTTACCTTTAAGTGACCTTGACTGTTTCCTTAGAGGTTTTTCCTATGAATTTTCAGGTAGACCTAAAAGTAAGAACAACTTTGAAAGTGAACTCATGGTCTTCTAACAGGGCAGTAGATTTCTCCTTTGTAAAGACAGTTTGACCCTAAATCTATCTTCTTTCTTAGTGGCTTTTACTACCAGAGTGTGGATTTCTGTAGTCCCGAGAGTATGATAAGCAGTAGGAGCAAACATACTGCTAGGGTTTCTAAAATACATGCCAGAATAGCAGAATACAAATACTTCACCCTCATCTGTTCAAGTCAAAATGACATCAAATCCTTCAAATCCAGGTATTAGACGTGACTTCTACTGGCATTACATTTCATATTTGAGAAACTGACAGAAAACTTCTATGGCGGTTAAACATATGTCAGGAGACAAACTTCCTCAAATTTTACTCATAATTGCTTCCATCTAACCTGTTTTGTAGAACACAGGGTGTGACCTGGGTATTGTTTCCTACTTTTTAAAATTTAATATCAAGTGATCAAACTCAATCTTGATTACCCTACATTTGTCCTTGGGTAGCCTCAGGCTAAGGAAGTTCTTTTAATTAATATGGAAACGGAGCCTAAAACTTTCAAATAAATATACACAAGCTTCTGCAGAAGTGGAAAAAAAAATAGGGGCTCGGAAAGAACTGCATGTTCCGAAGAATTGTAGAGACAATAGCAGCAGCTACAACAAGGTTCTGGACAGCAGGTGTCAACTTGTGGAAAGTGAATGACAAACTGAGGAAACTGTGCATTATAATGTAAATAAGATCTCACTGATGGAGGTGGGGGGTTCTGTGGTCCAGACAGAAGGTGCGTAGGGGCTGGCGCAAGCGCAATAGCAGGGGCACCTACCACGTGCGGTGGCAGGGTGCCGTTAAGGACCCAATCGTGGAGGACAATGGCGTCCAACTTAAGGAAGCCAAACGTGGCCTCCACCAGCTACAAGAGAAAGGTGGGTCCTAAGCCTGAACTCACAGAAGACCAAAAGCAAGAAGTCCGGGAAGCCTTTGACCTCTTTGATTCTGATGGGAGCGGGACCATCGATGTGAAGGAATTGAAGGTGGCCATGAGAGCACTAGGCTTTGAACCCAGGAAGGAAGAGATGAAGAAGATGATTTCGGAAGTAGACAAAGAGGCCACAGGAAAGATCAGCTTCAATGACTTCTTGGCTGTGATGACTCAGAAGATGGCCGAGAAAGATACCAAAGAAGAAATTCTGAAGGCTTTCAGGTTGTTTGATGATGATGAAACCGGGAAAATCTCATTCAAAAACCTCAAGCGTGTGGCCAATGAGCTGGGGGAAAGTCTCACGGACGAGGAGCTGCAGGAAATGATCGATGAAGCTGATCGTGACGGCGATGGAGAAGTGAATGAGGAAGAGTTTCTTAAGATCATGAAAAAGACCAACCTTTATTAAGTGACTAGCTGGGATCCCTGCTTCTGCTTTTGTGAAAGTAGAACAGTTTTGGTCAGTTCCCTCTTCCTGCCTCATTTGTCTTAGTTGGCTTCTAAGCCTCTAGAGCAATTATAAATTTTAAAGATAATTACTATGTGAGTTCTGTTGTTTAATTCTCAAGAGCAAACCTCAATTAAAAGTGCTCGAGGCTGGAGCCCACTCACAGCCATTCATTAACTGAATACAAGACAGCTTCCTAGGACAAACAAAACTGTGGTTCTCTGGTCACTTATGTGATTTTAAATAACATGCACAGACTGGTGATTCCTTCAAGTCAATGTTCTAGGATGGTGAGTTAGAGCTCAGGTCACTCCAGCCATTGCTTTTCACTTAAATGGATACTGTTCTGAAGGATAATAATGTGACTACTTAAGAACTATTTAAAAGGGGCTGGGGAGATGGCTCAGCGATTAAGAGCAATGGCTGCTCTTCCTGAGTTTAATTCCCAGCAACCACAAGATGGCTCACAGCCATCCATAATGAGATCTGGTCCCCCTTTCTGCCCTCCAGGCATACATGCAGGCAGAACATTGTATACATAATAAATAAATCTTAAAAAAGAAAAGAAAAACTCTTAAAAAAGAACTACTTAAATTAAGGGAGGATTATTTATTTAAATTATGGAAAGATACTCCTCAATAAAACCTTGCTTGTCCTTCAAAATTAAAAAAAAAAATAAAAGGGTAGGTTTTCTGAGTGTGGTAACACACAGCTATAATCCCAGCACTTGGGAGGTATAAAGCCAGCCTAGGCTACTTAGCTCTAGGTCATCTGGAGATTCATAGAGAGAAATCCTGCCTCAAAAACCAGAAGGGTATTGGGGAGATAGCTCACATAGCAAGGTATTTGCTGTGCAAGCTTGGAAACCTGAGTTTGGATCTCAAAAATCCATGTAAAGTTCAGTGCTATCTCCAAAGCTTGGAGGTGGAGGCATAGATTAGGGAGAGATTTCTCTTTAATCCCAGCACTAGGGAGGCAGATAGAGAAGGAGCTCTGTGAGTTCAAGGCTAACCTGGTTTATATGATGAGTTTCAGGTCATCCTGGGCTGCATATTGAGAACCTTGTCTCAAAAGAAAAAAAGTGGTGAACACATATGTACACACATGTAAGCGGGTACCTGCTCACACACATGCATATATCTACACAAACATATCTCACATACACACAAAGCTGGGACTGTAGCTCTGTATTGCATTATTTGTATATAGTCTTCCCTTTGGGAGTGGTTAACTACAATGATCACTGTTTCCTAGCTTCACTGCATGCCAGTGAGTCTTCCTTGCCTATTGAGGGGTATGGAGGGACGATATGCAGGCTTAGCACAGGATAAACATATAATTTTATTGTGGCCAAAGCAAAGTATAACTTTTTAAAGAAATTAAGCTTTCTATTCCCCTTGTTTTTTGAGACAGGATTCCTTTGTCCCAGATTGACCCTACATTCAATATGTTGCCAAAAATGACCTTGAATTTCTAGTCTTCCTGCCTCTACCTTCCAAATACTGGGATTATAGGAGTTCACTACGACAAAAGCCAGTTTGTGCAGTTCTGGGGATAAACTCGGGGACTCCTTCATCTAGGCAAGCACTCTACCAACTGAGCCATATACTATTGGGTTTGTTGAAACAAAGTTTCACTTGTATCCCAGGCTATCCTCACATTCCTCCTGCTTTGCCTTCTTAGTACTGGGGTCAACATCATGTTCGGCTTGACTTTTTAAAATGAATATTTACAAATGACATGATCTTAGTTTGGGTTTTTTTTTTTTGATTTTTAAAATATATCTGATATATGGGTCTGAGGACATGGTAGAATATTTGCTGCTCAACCATGAGGACCCGAGTCTGGGTCCCCATAACCTACATAAGAGGCCTCTATACTTATATACATAACTATGCCTCTATAGACCAAGAGCTAGGAGTTGGGGAAGGAATGGTGTAAGACTTTAATACAATCCTGAAGCCATTTTTGACAATTCTGAATCCTCTCAGCCTCTGTGCCATAGTGCTTCCCCTCCTCCCCTGGGAACCAAGGACCTAACAGCTACACTCGCACATACTCAGTTCCTGAACAATTACCCATATACGTATGTTTTGGTTCGGTCCCCTGGGAAACAGGGTCAAAATGACCTCTTACCTCATCTGATCTGGCAACAGCTCTCCAGTCAATTATTGGTAATAGCCCTTTTGAATAAGCCAATCAGAATAGTCAAAGAACAACCCCCCTAGCTTCTGTGGCCCCTTTAAAAGTAGACTGTACCAGCTATTCAGGGTCCCTCGGCTTCCCGAATGCTGGGGGACCCTGTCATGACAGAATTAATCAAATTCTCATGCTTTTGCATCAGCTGTGGTGTCTGAGGTGGTCTCTGGGGGTGACTCCTCCTCGGTGTTTGGACGCTAGAGTCCAACATTGGGAGAGTCAGATTCCAAGCTTACTGGCTAACCAATGCACCCAGTCTTCAGACTACTGAAAGAAATTAGGCTCACCAGTTCAAAGTCATTTCCTGTTTCACATCACAGATGACAATATCCAACTTTTCAAGCCATCTCTTCAGCAGATTAGACCATAAGCAACTTGAGCTTGTCTTTTTTTTTTAAAAAAAAAATTAAGCTTAGTTTCAATGGAAAAAACTTGTCTCTTCATGTTCAGAAGAAATTTTTAGAACGAGGAAGGGAGTAGCTGGACAATAGGATCTTTGGGATAGTCTCTGATCACCAAGACCCAGTACAAGTTTTGAAGAAATGACTCTCATCTGACTTTAATAACTGGTGATACTCTTTTATTTCTGTCCTTTTTTGGGGGGGGAGAGAACAGTTTGGGGTTTTGGTTTTGAGACTGGATCTCATATAGTCCAGGCTAGCCTCTAACTCAAGAATAGTTCTGAACTCCCTCTTGTTTTGTCCCAGCCTTCAATATGCTGGGATTGCAAGTATGTCCCACCATGCCTGGGTGGTGATGTCATTTTCCAAGTTTTATACAAATGTAGCATTTCCTGCATAGAAGAACTGCAGATGCATTTCTTTCTTTCTTTCTTTCTTTCTTTTTTTTTTTTTTATAAATGTACATTTTATTGCTGTTTTATTCTAAACTTCCCAGCCGGCGGTTTCTTCTCTTGCTCTTGGTATATCTACCACCAGACTTCACTTCCTGACATCTGTATTTCTCATATCTCCTAACTTTCTTTTTGTTTATTTTCTTTATTTTATGTGCACTGGTGTGAAGGTGTCAGATCCTCTGGAACTGGATCTTCAGACAGTTGTGAGCTGCCATGTGGATGCTGGGAACTGAACCCGGGTCCTCTGGAAGAGCAGTCAGTGCTCTTAACCGCTGAGCCGTCTCTGCAGCCCCTGCAGATGCATTTCTAAAGACGTTACCAGAGGCAGAGAGAAGGCTAACCAATAGGAGATTCTCCTGTATATATGCTCAACAAAAGCCCTTGATTGGAAAAGCCATAGATTTTGCCTTTACAGGTATAACAGTGAACTACTGTGTAGTGAGGGAGACCCATGCTAAGTTACCCACAGCTATTTTTCTGGCTAAACTTCGGGAAAATTACTTATTTGAGCCTCATTGTCTTTGAAATAAAAAACCATTACTTTGCCAAGATAGTGTCAGAATTAGAAACAACTTAAATAAATTAACCTGTACAAATATATAAGGGGATATTAAAAAAATAAGTGAAATGTAGCAAAATGGAGAAGGCCAGAGAACAAGCACATCCCTCCCCATACAGAATGCAGGAGACTCAGGACACTTTTCAAAATAAGCAAACCTCTTCACCTGCATTCACCAACACTACAAAATAAATACACATCCTTGCCAGCATTCACTCCAAAATAAGCACATGTCCTTACCCTCATTCACCAACACTTCAAAATAAGCACATGTCCTCACCTGCATTCATCCGCAATAAGGAAAAAAAAAAGTTTGGGATCCAGTAGGGGAGACTTAAAATGTTTGGCTGGTAGTGGTAGGCTTGCAATTTATCCTGACTTCTCAAGCTACATCTTTCATCATGAGGAATTTGTGAGCCTGAGGTCCAGGGACAGAATCTGGCTTGTACTGAATCACTTGACAGCTATATCAGGGTTACAGCTGAGCAGGTGTCCATATCTGAAATGTGCAGCCCAACCACAAATGGAGGCTGAAATCCTGTCACGAGTCCCTGACTCTGCATAAGGGCCTGCTAAGGTTTCATTTGGTACTGTTCCTAGCCCTCTTTGCTCTGCCTGCCCAGGGAAGTATTTTTCCCTAATCGTGCATCTTTCTGGAGGTCTTGCCATAACACTGTTGTATGTTTTTCTTTTATTTTTGGTTTAAATTTTGAGGCACTGGGGATTGAACAGCAGAGCCTCACACATGCTTGACAAGTGCTTTACTACTTAACTTCATCCCAAGTCCTTTTTTTAAAAAAATTGAATTAGGTTGTATACCAGTCACCTTTGAGTTACTAAAATAAAATACCTGAGGTAGGCTGCTGAGACAATGTTCATTTAGCTCAGGGGTATGTCATTGGCATTAACTCCATTCTCCATTGTACCACATCAGGAAAGAGCAATGGTATCAGTACAGGGGCTGGCAAGATAGTATTTCTCTGACCAGAATCAGGCAGAGGTAGAATTCTCCAATATCTTTTGAGGACTGCTGTCAATGACTGGAGGCCCCATCCTCCAGCTCACTAGACCTTACCCCTAGTATTTTACCACAAATGGCTCCATCCTGGGGGCCAATCCTTTAACACAAGAACGTTTGGGTAATACTTCTTCAGATCATAGAAGACATCCAATTTCACATGCATATCTATATTTTTGGTTTAACAACAACTGGATATTGGGTTGTTGAGACAGCACAGCAAGATAATTGAAGACAATATCACCATCCAGATATATATCCAATATATATATTGGTTTTTCAAGACAGGGCTTCTCTGTAGCTTTGGAGCCTTTCCTGGACCTAGCTCTTGTAGACCAGGCTGGTCTCGAACTCACAGAGATCTGCCTGCCTCTGTCTCCCAAGTGCTGGAATTAAAGGCGTGTGCTACCACCACCCAACATATCTTTACATTTTTAAAGGAGCTAGAAGAGGCTGATGCAAGAAGACGTACCATCCATACAAAACCACTGGCAAAAGCCACACAGTCAAAGAATGAACAGCATGTCCAAATAAAACTGCAGAGCCCAGGGAATTCTCAGCTTGCCTCCTTTTTCAAGCCAGGAGACCAAACACACCAATTGCTGCTAGTATTCTGATAAGTCCTGAATACCCAAGCTACTGAACCTCTACATAGTACTTCCGGATACATTAAGTGGCTTAGTCTACTTTTGATGCTCAGTGTTCATCAGTGCCCAACAATGATGTTCTCTCTTTCTGCTTCTTGGGACCTTTCTCTCCACAATGAAACCACAAATGCAAGCATAAGGCCATTCTCACTTGCCTTGTAGCAGGATTTTCAAACTCCTCTCTAAACATTGATGCACTCCTTCAGTTCTTGACAGTGATAGGTGGGAAAGTTTCCAGAAATATACGGCATCACTGTGACCAAGAAGAAATCAGACATTGTTGCCTAATAAAAATACCGTAAGTGCAGAATGATGAACTACATAGGAAATGAGCTGATAGGGAAGGACACTCAGGAATGTGGAAGAGTATATCTGACTTCAACTTTGTATGACCTTGAAAAACTCAGAGTGATCTATTTTCCCAAATCCCCCAACTAACAAATTGAGCTATGGTTGTCTCCCTAGTCTTTCTGTTGGCTGAAGACCCCACCTTAGCTGTCATCCTTCCTGGGAGTCTTCAGCCCTTCCTGTCAGCTTCCTGGACCTTTAGCACCCTTCTTGGAATTGGTAACTCCTTTCATTAAATCACCTCCTAGGTGGTGGTAGGTACAGAAATGACTCTCTGTCATAATTCCAAACAGTGAAGGGCAGAGGGTCAGGTCACCAAAACAAGCTGTAACACAAAATTCCTGGCTTGTTTTCTACAGCTGCTCCAAAATTTCCATGGGCTCACATTTAAATTAAAAGAATTACCTGTACTTTGAAGAATTTGAAAAAAGCCATATGTGAGACTATGAGATTTACTTTTATGCCCTTGTTGCTTGCATTCCATTTTCCACACTATAACAAAAAGCCAAAAACCAAAACAAACAAAAACGCCCAACAACTATTTTTTCATGCCACCCTAGAATACCATATATGTAAATTATTCCAAATTAATCTTTAGCATGTGCAGAAATATGGGCCTACAAGATTTATTACATTTTAAAATATATCCATTGTTCTCTCTCTCTTGATTTTTCGAAACAGGGTTTCTCTGTAGCTTTGGAGCCTGTCTTGGCTCTTGTAGACCAGGCTGGTTTTGAACTCACAGAGATCCACCTGCTTCTGCTTCCTGAGTGCTGGGATTAAAAGCGTGTGCCACCACGGCCCGGCTCCCATTGTTCTCTTTTAACAGCTTTTGGCAACTGTTTTAGAATTTGAAATGTATTAGCAAAATGAGTACAATTAACAAGTATCATTCAACAAGTGCTAATGGCATAAATATTCCAACAATATACAAATAACATGAAAGGCTTGTGATGCTGCAAAAAGGTTCTTCTTTCTCTCTCTGTCTCTTTGGTATATCTGTGTATGGTCTAATCCTATGTGTAAGGGGTGGTATTGCTTGTGGAGAAGATCAGAAGAGAATGTCCCTGTCTTGCTTTCTTTCTCTCTCTACCTTAGTCCTTTAAGAAAGGGTCATTTACTGAATCTGAAGCTAGGCTGGCATTTGGCAAGTCCCAGGAATCCTGTCTCTACTGCCCTCAGCACTGAGGTTATAGGCCAACAGAGCAATGCCCAGATTTTTGTGGGTGCTGAGATCCAAACTCACATCCTTATATGTGTGCAGCAAGTGCTGTTCCCTACTGAGCCATCTCCCTGTCCACATCTGCATTCTTTTTAACTTAAAAAATGTATATATTTAGTATGCATGTGTAGGCACAAATGGTGTGTACAGAGATGACAGGATTTGTGGAAGTCAGTTCGCTCATTCCATCATGTGAACTCCAGGAACTGAACTCAAGTCAACAGCCTCTGTGGTAAGTTCCCTTACCACTTAAGTGAGCAATCTCACTGACGCCCCTAATATCTCTTAACCAGCAAAGTACAATGAAACTATATATAGAGAGAATCAAGTTATCAAATTCGCTTTTAAACACCTCTAAGTGTTTTTGTGTTAAAGGTGTGTGTGATAGAATTTCACAATCATCAGAGTTAGGTAGGGTTCTGTTTCTCATCCTTAACAGCTTTGTCATATTGGATATATTAACTTCTTTGATCCTTGGTTATTTTTATTTTACTTGTTTATTTTTATTTTACTCCATTTGGTATTTGAGGGAGTGGAGCCAGCACAAACCATGATTTTGATATGTCAGCTCCTACACCACTACAGTACCCTCCCCCAAGGTTCCAGCACTCTAATAACTGATGTATTAATTCCACCCATCACTGAAAATAGTCTCTTGATAAAATTATTTGCCTAATTTTCTCTGAATGTATTTTCTATTTCCTGAGCAGGAGACTCTGATTGTTCCAGTAGGAAAATAAATCATTGAAATCAAAAGTTAGTATGAAAGTGAAAGAAGTGTCTACAAGTAGAGTGATGCAATAACCTGGACTTGTAGCACTATTAAGACTGCCTAGAGAGTGTAGATAAATAGGTTCTTCTTGAGCTGAAGACTGAGGGACAAGTGACGAGTGAAGACTTGGAAGGTGGATGTTTGGCATGGAGAGGGAGTGAGCCTTGCAACTGCCAGCTGTTTTGATCTGAAGCATCAAGTATAGATGCTTCTTGACTTATGCTGGGGTAGATTCTAACAAACTACTAGTCAATTGAAACTATCATGAGGCAGATATATTTAATGAACATACCCATATCAAAGTTAGCCTGCCTAGAATGTTCTCAGAACACTTACATTTGGCTATAGCTGGGCAAAATCATGTAACACAAAGCCTGTTGCATAATAAAGCTGATGATTCTCTCATGTATTTTGTTAAAATAATTGGAAGTAAGAAATAATTTCGTATAATACAAAATACAAGGCCAGGCATAAAAGGAGTGCAAGACTGCAATCCTAATGCTTGTGTGGTGGTGGGAGCAGGAGTAGGATCAGGAGTTTGAGGTCATTATCAGTTACTTAGTGAGTTCAAGGCCAACCTGTGCTAAATGAAATCCTATTTCAAGAAATAAAACATTGGGTTGAAGAGATGGCTCAGTGGTTAAGAGCACTGCCTGTTCTTCCAAAGATCCTGAGTTCAATTCCCAGCAAACACGTGGTGGCTCACAAACATCTGTAATGTGATCTGTTGTCTTCTTCTGGACTTCGGGCACATGTGCAGGCCCTGTATACATAGTAGATAAATCTTTAAAAAAAAAAAAAAAAAAAAAAAAATCCCAAGCAAACAAAAAAATAAAAAAGTAGCTATTTCGGGAAATATGTTAGGAACTTGGCTTTTGTCACTGTGACAAAATACCTGAACAAAACAATTGGAGAGAGGTCAGATTTATTTGGTGTCATGGTTTCAGAATCTTCAATTAATCATGGTGAAGAGATATTCACTTTACTGTGCTAGGAAATGGAGGCAGAGAGAAAGATAGGCAATAAAAGGTTTTATTATTATTATTTTTTTTTTACAATGTATCCATCTGAGCACCCAGGCCTGCTATACACTAAGCCCCAGGCTTCAGCAGCATTGTTAGGGCTCTATTAATCCAGTCAAGTGGACCAACACAAGACCCACCTGTATGTGGATAGAAGTTGTGAAAGGCAGTAGGGAGAAGTGGGCCAGGCTTAGGCATGTATGAATTTTGTTCATCTTATGTATATGTAGATGAGCATTTGCATACAAACAAAGCATACACTCTAGGCTAACCATTGTTCTAGGCACTGAGAGTCATTAGTTACACCTGTCTTAGGGGTTCTATTGATGTGAAGAGACACCATGACCACAGAAACTTTTATAAAGGAAAAACTTTAATTGGGGCTGCCTTACAGTTTCAGAGGTTTAGTTCATTATCATCATGGAGAGAAGCAGGTGCCATGCAGGAAGATACAGTGCTGGAGGAGCTGAGAATTCTACATCTTGATCTGTAGACAGCAGGAGACTGCCATATTAGGCCTACCTTAAGCATAATGAGACCTCAAAGCTTGCCTCCACTGAAACATACTCCCTCCAACAAGGTCACATATCCTAATAGTGCTACTCCCTATGGGCCAAGCAAACACATGGATCTATGGGGGTTATTACTATCCAAACCACCACAATGATGATATGAACACACAAATAATAATCAATAGATTTAAGATATAGATGAATCTTCTTACAATGTTTAAGAAGGTGGCACACTTAAGAGAAGAAAAGGGAGACGTTGGGTGATAGACAACTGTGCTCTTAGAGAAGAAATGGGCCTTACTGCAGAGACCACACTGAGAAGTTGACTTGCTTGGAGTTGAAGTAATTGAAGGAGACAAAGATACAATCACTCTAGGCAGGAGTTAACTAATGCATAGGCACCACGAGAAAACATGTCTGGTGAATTTTACCATATTATTAATAAAACCAGAAAAGCTAGAGCTGGAGTGGAAAAGGAGAAAGTAGTAGAGGAAATCGGTTTCAGGACAGTGAAGATGTTAGTGAGCTTGTGGTCACAGGGAGCCACAGGAGACTTCTTTCTGACCAACCAAAGAGATACACTCTGGACAAACTTTATTCTGTAGACAATGAAAATCAACTAAAAAGATTAAGTTTGGGTACAAACAAATAAGAAAGTACTAAGATCCTTGTGTGATATTTTGTTTTCTGACAAAGATTGCCTAATGATCAGGGGGCAGAGCTAGTTACTCGTTAACCATAGAAGCTGGGCAGTGGTGGCTCACACCTTTAATTTCAGCACTTGGAACATGGAGACAGGAGTGATAAGGTGGAATGGAGACAGGATCTCGGAACTTTTGGATGGAGGAAGGAGACAGGTAGAAAGCAACTGATGGCTGCTCCCAGTTTTCTGATCTTCCAGGTCTTTACTTCCCAATATCTGACTCCTGGCTTTTATTAATCCCAGCACTCGGGAGGCAGAGGCAGGTGGATCTCTGTGAGTTCGAGACCAGCCTGGTCTACAAGAGCTAGTTCCAGGACAGCTCCAAAACCATAGAGAAACCCTGTCTCGAAAAACCAAAAAAAAAAAAAAAAAAAAAAAAAGATTAATTAGATGAACGCTTCAGATCTTTTTCCAATAGAGAGATATTATCAAAGGCTTAGAGGTTTAAAAAATATTAAGTTTTTCAGGAAAGATGGAGCCACTCTTAAGAGCACTTACAGAGGACCTGAATTCAGTTCCTATCATCATATGGTGGCTTAGAACCATCTGTAACCCCAGGTCCAGGGGATCCAATGCCCCTTTCTGACCTCTGAGGACTCAAGGTAATGCATAGGCACACATGTAGGCAAAACACTCATACACATAAAGAAAAAAAAATAAATATTTAAAAATATTTTAATTAAAAAAGGACTGGAGATTGTCTCAGACTGTTACTTTTTTCATCATTTTAACAAAGATACGTGGAAATAATAAGTCTAAGACAGAAAAGGCTAATAGCAGTTCATCATAATGGGAAGGACATGGAGGCTAGAATGCTTTGTCCTTAACAGAGAGAACAAGCATTGTGCTTGTTCCTAATGGCCCCAATCAGGAGGCAGAAAGAACAGTCTAGAGCCAGGAGTAATGTAACCTTCAAGGCTCACCTACTTCCTTCAAGCCAGGACCCATATCCCCAATGGCTACCCAGGATAAATTTTCAAGTCATGTGTCTGTTTACACTGTTTAATTTGAATTTTCAATGCTCACAGAATCATGGGACAGATGGTAAGACTCATGTCACTGCATAATTGAGAAAAGAATTTATTTCTCTGTAGGTTATTGGGAGAAGCAACAATTATCAAACTGTTGGAAGTATTTTACCCTGTTGACATGGAGCCTGAGAAACAATTAAATACATTCACCAGGGTAATGATGATAGAGCCCAAACTTAAAAAAAGCTCATTTTCCTTTAAAGATGTGGTCTTACTGCATAGCTCAGGCTGCCCTCAAACTTGTGATCCTCTTGCCTCAGCTTCCCAAGTACTGAGATTACAGCTGTGTTCCACACTCAACTCTAAGCCTTTGTTTCTAAGTATCATGGCTACTTCTCAGCAGTGAAGCCTTTGATTCACTTAGGTCCTTACATGTATGACCTAGATGTAAAGCATTTGGTGGTTGGTTTGGGTTGGCAACTGGATTTCCTGGGAGAGAAAAGTCGAAGTGATTCCAAATGTTTCCATCTGGTGACAGGAAGATACGACAGTGTGAACATGAGGAGAAAAGTCGGGATTTGAGCTGTTGGCCCAAGGTCCCTGTGGGTAGTGCTGACAGATGTCAATTAGTAGAAAGCTGGCTGTGCTTGTCTGTGTTCTAGACAGCAGAATCTGAACAGACTGCTGAGGCAGCTAAGGACAAAATCCTTGGGGTATAAACATGTGAGGATGGAACAGAACAGGGGTCAGGAAGGAGTTTGAGCATCCGGCATCTGGGAAAGACCCTGGCACACAGCTGATACTCAACAAGTACTAAGGGATGAACTAAAGGGATGAACACTGACCCCTGTGCCCAGTGTCTGCAGTGGGTTTCTTAGACCACAAAGCTCAGGTCATTCTTACTCTGTCTGTAAACACATGCCATGTACTTGTCTCTCTGGCACTCTCCTTTCCACAGGGGTTTCTCTGAACTGGCCATTCCTGTCTCCTTTGACTTCTTGTTCTTCAGAGTGGAGTCCTAAAAGGCAAAATTATTTTTTCAAAACAGTATTTTTTTTAATGCTTTGGGAATTTCACATCATACACACCCTAATCACACTCACTTCCCAGTCCTTTAATGTCTATCCCCTGCCCTTGTGACCTCCCTTAAAAAGAACAATGATGTGGGCTGTCCTTTTGGATGATGTGAAAATGCTTTATTACCATTGGTTAATAAAGAAGCTGATTTGGCCAATAGCCAGGCAGAATACAGGTAGGTGGAAAATCTAGGCAGAGATACAGGAAGAAAGGAGGCCAAGTCAAGAAGACATCTGCAATCAGGGAAGCAAAATGTGAGGTAACAAGTCACGAGCCTTGTGGTAAAATATAGTATAGAAATGGGTTGATTTAAATTGTAAGAGCTAGCTAATAAGCCTGAGATAATAGTTTGTAATTAATATCACAAATAATATTGGTTATTTTATAAATGGCTGTGGGGGTGGGGGTGGGTGGGGAGAAGTGGTCCACTAGGACCAGGTAAGACACAAAAAAGTTTCTGGCTACACTGACGTACCAATGTGGGACTCTCGAGTTTCCACAGAAGACCTGAAAAAGGTTTTTTGTTTTTTTCTTTGTTTGTTTTTTTTTTTTAAAGGATTGGAGCTTGGAGCATAGCATGTTGGATTCCTGTCACACTACACAGAGGCAGAAGCATCTCCAACCCATACAGTACACTGCATAGTGGATTTAGTTTTTATTCATACAGAAAAAAGGTTTATGGGTAGCGTGCTACAAGTTGTTGTTGGTGGCACTGACCCACAGACTCTTAGAATTGGGCCAGTGAACATGACTCCCAGTGTAAATCCCGGTCTCTGGCCTCAGGCCTCCATCTTTGCAGGCCCTGCCCATGTGTCCCTTGCACCTTGACCCGCCAAACCTTGACCCCTCCCCAGAAAAGGTCAAGACCAGTCCCCCAGGCTATTTAAAATGTGCCCCCAAAATAAACGTGTCCCCGCCCCCCCCCAGTTGCTTTGCAGCTTTCCAGTTTCTGAGAGCACAGAAGTCCAATTAAATCTGGATATCTTTTAATTTGGTTTGTTTTGATTTGGCTTGATTGGGATTTTTGCGTAGGCAGAGAGCTTGTGTTAGAAAATATTCTTAACACCCAGAATTAGAGGTGAATGTAGTTTCACCATGTTGGAAAGCCGAATGAGGTACAGCCAACAGCCAAAATCTGTGCTTTGGTCCTACTAGCCACGTCCACTTGCCAGTTTAAAATAGTTATCAAAAAATCTAATCTACATAGGAAGTAGAAAAAGACAAGCTCTCCTGAGTAAATTGGGAATGTGTGGACCATGGGAGAGGGTACAGGGGAAGAGGGGAGGAAGAGAGGTGAGTGGAGAAAATATATAGTTCAATAAAAACAATAAAAAAATTAAATAAAATGATTACAGTTAGACAATAAAGACAGATTCAGACAAAAAGAAACCTTTAAACGGGTCACAATGTGTTTAAAAATGTATGTAGACTTAAGAAAGAAAATGGGTATAGGCAGTCATAGAAACATTTTTTAAAAAATAAAACAAACTCTTTAAAGAGACAGTAAAAGTAATATAAAAAAGTCATACACAGATAAAAAATTCACAGGGAATCTGGATCCTGTATAGTATTGGGTTGATTTTAAATGTTTTGGTTGCTAAAAAACAAAGGACATGAGATTAAAAGAGATGCTGATCAAATATCCGATTAAGAGATGCTGATAAAATATACCAACTTAAATATTTTGAAAATGTCTTAGCGTTAAAACAGAAGTCAAGCCGGGCGATGGTGGTGCACGCCTTTAATCCCAGCACTCAGGAGGCAGAGGCAGGCAGATCGAGACCAGCCTGGTCTACAGAGCGAGTTCCAGGACAGGCTCCAAAGCCACAGAGAAACCCTGTCTCGAAAAACAACAACAACAACAACAAAAAAAACCCAGAAGTCAATAAATATATTTGTACAATGTAACTCAAGAGATGCATTGCTTTGGAGAAACAGCTTTGCTTTTGTTTCTGTGTGAAATACAGACTCAAAGATGCACTGAGAATGAACTTAGCCTCTGTGGCTGCAGAGGGGGCTCCAGCTCCGTGACTTCAAGTGCGTTCCCTTTGCCTCTTGGCATCTTTTCCCTGTATTTACACTCTAGCTAGTAGATTTCCATATCTCAAAATAAACTCAATGGCATTTTAGACAATACAATGCCAGGTGTAAATACCTGATTCATAAGGTACCATGGTTTTCTGGGATTCCTCTAAAGTAAGTTTTGCATAGGCTTTGTATCCACGAGAAACTCTCAGAAAAGATTCACATAGGGCAACAAAAGGTACTTGCAGCACAAAGGAAGGAGGAGGAGCTGGGTGAAAACTTCAGAGCTAGGCCAGGTATAACCCAGTGGGGTTTCATGGCTAGTGGAGGTTGCTTGCTATCCCTCTGGTGCCAGGCTAATGGGGGGGAGGGAGGGAGGAGATGGGGGGGCGGGGGCAGGACATTATGCCACAGAGACCCTCTAGGCAGATCACTGCTCTTTGCAATGAAGAGTGGCCACTCATAAGGGTTGACTATGAAGTGAGGCATTCAGTGAAGGCAGCACTGAGATCACTAAGCTTATTCCTGATGTATGTATAAGAGATATTTCTGTGATCTGGTTTATTCCTGATACTGGCGTGCAGACAAATAAGCATGAGCTGTCAAAGTCAGCCTTTTTCAATTCCAAGGAAAATAATTACTGAGCTCATTATGCATAGGAGCAAAGGTATAATGAGAGACAACAGAGGCATGGATTCAGAGAGATGTTGTCTGGTGTGGCCAACTGTGACATGGTGTGCAGGAAGTCGAGTGCTATGTTTCAACATGTTGGTGGGAAACTGCATTTCCTTCTTTGTTCCCAGAGCCCGATTTCTGCAAAGTAGGACAGTTATGAGAAATCATTCCCTGCAGTCAGAGGGTCCTGAAGAGGGACCCTAATGATTGTTGGAAGACAATGGACATTATTCGTGCCTCATCTGCTCCTGAATTCCACTGAAAGTAAACCTGCCTTTCTGGGTGGTGGTGGCAAAATGGCAAATGCCTTTAATCCCAGCACTCCGGAGGTAGAGGCAGTTGGATCTCCATGATTTCGAGCCTGGGAGGGGGGGGGGGGGGGGGG